>NC_083097.1:131644209-131944209 GCF_949774975.1 Lagenorhynchus albirostris
GGGAATTTTATAGTCTCAGGTCTTAAATTTGTCTTTAATCCATTTTGAGTTAATTTTTTGTGTATAGTCTAAGAGAAGGCTCCAATTTCATTTCTCTGTGTGTGGATATTCAATTTTCACAGCACCGTTTATTAGAGAGACTATACTTTCCCCATGGTGTATTCTTGGCACTCTTGTCAAGGATTAATTGACTATATAAGTGTGGACTTATTTCTAGGCTCTCTATTCTCTTTCATTTTTCTATATATCTATTTTTATCCTAGCACCGCACTATTTTGATTACTGTAGTTCTGTAGTTAGTTTGAAATCCAGAAGTGTGACACTTGAGCTCTCCTCTTCTTTCTCAGGATTGCTGTGGTTATTTGGAGCCTTTTGTGGTTCCCTGTAAATATTAGGATTATTTTTTCAATTTCTGGGAAAATGGCTTTAGAATTTTGATATGGCCTTCATTGAATCTGTAGATTGCTTTGGTTAGGATGGACATTTTAACAGTATTCTTCATATCTGTGAACATGGGATTGGGATTTTTCCATTTAGTTGTGTCTTCTTCAGTTTCTTTCATCAATGTTTATATTTTTCAGTGCACAGATCTTTTACTCCTCCTTGATAAAATGTATTTCTAAGTACTTTTTAAAATTCCTTTTTCTGATAGTTTGTTAGTGTATATAAATGCAGTTGGTGTTTGTATATTGATTTTTGTATACTGCAATTTAACTGAATTTTTTGGTGAAATCTTTAGGGTTTTCTGTATATAAAATCACATTACCTGCATACGGAGACTTTTATTTTAAGAAAAAAATCTGCTTAACTTTTTCCTTTCCAATTTAAATGCCTTTTATTTCTTTTTCTTGCCTGATTGCTCTGGCTAGTACTCTCAGTGATATATTGAATTGGAGTGAGCATCCTTGACTTGTTCCTGATCTTTCAGCTTTTCACTATTTAGCGTGATGTTAGCTGTGGATTTGACATATATGGTCTTTATTATGTGGAGGTGCATTCCTCACATTGCTTCTATACTTAGTTTATTGAGCGTTTTGATCATGAAAGCATGCTGAATTTTCATCAGATGCTTTTCCTTTTATCAATTGAGATGATTATATGTTTTCTGCCCATCTTTCTGTTAATGTGGTGCCTAAGTTTCATTTATTTGCATATGTCAAACTATTCTTGCGTCTCAGCATCGAATCCTACTTGATCCTGGTGTATGATCCTTTTAATGTGCTCTTAAATTCAGTTTGCTAGTATTTTGTTGAGGATTTTTGCATCTGTGTTTATCAGGGATGCTGGGCTATAATTTTCTTTTCTTGTAGTGTCCTTATTTGCCTTTGGTATGAGGGTAATGCTAGCCTTGTAAAATGTGTTTGGAATTGTTTCCTCTTCTTCAATTGTATGGAAGAGTTTGAAAAGGATTGGCATTTATTCTTCTCTGATTGTTTGGTAGAATTCACTCCTGAAGCCATCTGGTCCTGGAATTTTCTTTGTTCAAGGTTTTTGATTACTGCTTCAATCTCCTTACTAGTAATTACTTTGTTCAGATTTTCTCTTTCTTTGTAATTCAGTCTTGGTAGATTTTATGTTTCTAGGAATTATTTCTCTCTTCTAGGTTGTCCAATTTGTTGGCATATAATTATTCATGGTAGTCTCTTATGATCTTTTGTATATCTGTGGTATCAGTTATAATGTCTCCTCTTTGATTTATAATTTTAGTTATTTGTGTACCCTCTATTTTTTTCTTTGTTAGTCTAGCAAAAGTTTTGTCAGTTTTATTTATCTTTTCAAGAAAAAACAACTCAGTTTTGTTGTTCTTTTCTATTGTTTTTCTGCTCTCTATTTATTTCTTTTCTAATCTTCATTATTTCCCTTCTTCTGCTTTGGGCTTAGTTTGTTCTTCTTTTTCTAGTAACTCGAGTATAAAGTTAGGTTGTTTACTTGAGATTTTTTTCCCCTGATGTAGACATTTATCACTGTAAAATTTCCTCTTAGAACTGCTTTGCTGCCTTCCATAAGTTTTAGTGTGTTGTGTTTCATTGTTGTTTGTCTCAAGATGCTTTTTGGTTCCCCTTATGTTTCCTTTCTTGACCCATTTGTTGTTCAAGAGTGTGTTGTTTAATTTCCACATATTTGTGAATTTTTCAGCTTTTCTCGTATCATTGATTTTTAGTTTCATAACATTGTGCTCAGAAAAGATACTTGATATGATTTCAGTCTTCTTAAATTTGCTAAAACATGTTTTGTCGCCCAACATATGACCTATCCTGGGGATTTTTCTGTGTACACCTGAGAAGAACTTGTATTCTGCTGCTATTATATGGAATGTCCTGTGTATGTGTTAGGGCCATTTGGTCTATAATGTTTTTCAAAACTGCTGTTTCCTTATTAATCTTTTTGTCTGGATGATACATCCATTGTTGAAAGTGAGGTATTGAAGCCCCCTACTACTACTGTATTGCTGCCTATTTCTCCCTTTAGTTCTGTTAATACTAGCTTTATGTATTTAGGTGCTCCAATGTTGAGTACATGTATATTTACAATTGTTATATCCTGTTGATAAACAGATCTCTTTATCATTTACAATGACCTTTTTGTCTCCCGTGATGGATTGTGACTGAAAGTCCATTTTGTCTGATATGAGTATAGTTGCTTCAACTGTCTTTTGGTTACCATTTGCATGGACTATCTTTTACCATCCCTTCACTTTCAGCCTCTGTGTCTTTAGGGTTTTTCATTTTGTGGTTACCATGAAGCTTACATAAAACATCTTACAGTTATAATGGTCTATTTTAAGCTGATAACTACTTAACTTTAATTGCATACAAAATCACTCTACACTTCTACTTCTCCCTCCCCCATTTCATTCTTTTGATATCACACTTTGCATTTTTCAATATTGTTTATCCATTAACAAATTATAGTAGTTGTAGTTATTTTTAATACATTTGTCTTTTAACTTTGAAACTAGAGTTAAAAGGGACTTATGTACTACCATTACAGTGTTAGAGTGTTCTGAATTTGACCATATGTTTATCTTTACCAGTGATTTTTATACTTCTATTTTTCATGTTGTTACTTAGCATCCTTTCATTGCAACTTGAAAAACTCCATTTATTATTTCTTATAAGGCAGGCCTAGTGGTGATAAACTTCCTCAGCTTCTATTTGTCTGGCAATGATGGAATATTTCTTATTACTAGCAATGTTCATCATGTTAAACATTTATTAAGCATCTATTATATGCCACACACCATGGTAGTTGTGGATTTGCTCAACTATGTCTCTGTCACATGTATAAATGAACTCCTTTTGAAGAACAAATGATTTGAAATATATTTTCTTTCCTTGGCAGCTTTTAATTTTTTTGGTGTACATTTGTCAGGTTTTGAGACTTGGCCTTTCATTTGAAGCAACACTACTTGTTCAGAGGGCTTATAATTAGCTTGGGATTCCTGAATCCAACTGTTGGATCATTGAGCACTGATGTGATTGTAAAAATAAAGATGAGTGATGCTATCATTTTTTTCAAGTACAGGTTTTATTTATTTCTGCCTATCATGGAGTGCCTATCATGGAATCTGGCCCCTTTTTATTGATCAATAAATTTTATTTCCCAATAAGCATGTATTTCAAGAGTTTTACTTTCAGCAAGCTGTAATACAGTGAGAAATTGTGAACCAGAATGAAATTTTGGAAGACTTGATCAATGTTTTGTGCTTAAAGGAAAGAATGCCTGGAACAATCTATACCAGTATTTGCTTTGCACTGTTCAATTAATTTCTTTAGAAAAGATATATTTACAATGTGTTTCATTTCTAGTCACATTAAATTATCAAATGTGTCAGTTCCTCCTCAAAGTAATGACTTAGCTTGAGAATCCTTCACTGTGTACTATGCATATATTTGAATTTCCAAACAGAAAATGACTTCAGCTTAGACATTGTGTCTGGCTAATGGAGATTTCTGAAAAATGTGGGTCATTGATTTGTCCCTGAGCCAAACTTCCTGGTCCAGATTCCCTCCAAATAAAAGTCTCTTCAAAGCCAGCCAGATAATTTTGCCCTTGGCCATTGAAAAGCAGGATTGGATTTGCTCTCTCTGTTTTGAAGAGCCAAAGCAGGGTGAGTGTCATTTCCCATCAGGTATGATTTGTGAAATGAACCCTTAAATGAAAGGTTGGCATAATGTTACTGTTCTAATTGTCTGCCATTAGTTTAATTCAGCTGGTTTGGGCTTGTATATAGCAAATACTGTTTCTGTCCTTTGGTTAAATATTGCCTCTTAATATTTCTTAAAGAATATTCTTTTGGCAAGATTATGAATATATCTTGAGCACCCTATCATCCATAGTTTACAATGAACTTTTGTTTGCCTACTACTTTTTCTCAATTCCTTAACTAGCCTACTCAGTTCATTTGGTGGAGATGGAGTTGATTCCTTCCCTTTAGTTGCCAGTGTTGTTCTATGAGCCAGATACAGCCCACAGGAGGGTCTCATACCCCTGGTCAGAGGAATTTGTTCAGGGATAAACATGTGGCTCAAGCTGGAATACCTACCATCGTTTCTGGAAAAGATCTTTTATTTTCCCTGGGAAAGTGAGCTTGGGACCACCTGTGGACAGCTTACTATCCAATGGAGAGAGAAAAACTGAGAATGAAGCCTGGATGAGAAGGAGATAGAGCCTTGATTATATTTTAACTGCTACATTCCATTCCACCATAAGATCCACTTGGGGTTAGAGTAATATGATTTAGGAAGCTCCACTTTTTTTTCTTTAGGCTGATTTGAATGAGTTCTCACTGCTGTAACCAAAGGGGTCCTGACGAATGCGTCTCTTTAGGCTTGTGCCATAACTACTTTGTGCCTCTGTATATATGACTACATCTCCACTCAGCCTGCCCTCTCAAGTGACCAGCACAGCAAATCCTGTACTCAACAATCCTAAGCATTCTACTGTAACAGAGAAGAACAAACCTGACTCCATATTGGATCTATTTATTTAGCTCTAACCCTTGTGCTCTGTCACCTGTGCTTAGTCATGCTGGCTCTGCCCCTTTGTAGAAGAATGTTGCCTACAGCCTAGAACATACATGGTAGCCCATTCTCAAGGCTCTGCCCTTTAAAGGTATAACATTTTTCCATTTCTGTAGAGACAGAAAATTTGAGAACAGAGAACACCCTTTGTCTTGTTGGAGGTTTAGAGGAATATTTTCACCAGACCTAAGAGAACAGCAGCAAGAACAAAGGATTCTGGCACCAAAAGTTTGTAACAACCTGCCACACTCCCTTCCCTTTTAGTACAAAACAAGTTTGGACTCTACTTTGGGTAAGATGGTTCTTTGGGACACTAGTCCGTCATCTTCTTGGTCTTCTGGTTTTCTGAATAAAGTCAGTTCCTTGCCCCAACACCTCATCTCTCGATTTTTTGGCCCAACATGTGGTTAGCAGTACGAGCTGGGACTTGGTAACACTACCTTGTACCTCAGGCCTTACAGGCTTTGCCAGGCACCTGACTTGGTAATTTCTCATGGTCTTTTAGATAAACATGTGAATGGCTTATTAGTTTCTGAAAATGTTTACATCTTATAGGAGAACTCAGTATTCTGAGTACAATACATTATTTTAACATGTCAGAAGGATTAAATTAAGTTTGAAAACTCAAGATTGTTTTTTAAAAAATGGTGTTACATGCATGTTCCTGCACTTGAATTAAAAAAAGAAAAACTGCATTCACTTACTTAAAAATATCTTTTGTACACTTCGTACAAGCTAGGCGTGGTGCAAGGAACTAGGATACAGTAGTAAGCAAGCAAACCTAGTTTCAGGCCTCATGGAGAATATTCATTTTCTATCAAGAAAGATTAACATCAATCAAATAAAAATACAAATAAATATATAATCAAGTCTATCATGAGTGCTAGTTTGGGGTTATATATAACAGGGGATTGTTGGTTCTGGGGTTCAGATACCTGAATCCTAGAAAAAGTGATAACAGAGTATGAATTTGAAGGTTGAATAGGAGTTAAGTAGAAGAAAACATAAGAGTGGAGGTAGCATCCAGGAAAAAGCAATGTATTTTCAGGAGAGAGTAGCTTTTTTGTAGATTCTCAAGTGAAAAGATACATGATTTCTTTGAAGCACTGGAAGAAGCGAGACTGGCAGCAGATGAGACTGAAGAGGTAGACGAGGGACCAGATCAAGCCAGGCCTTTCAAGTCTTAGTGATGGTGGCCGTCTTTCCCTTTCAAGCAATGGTAAGCCATCTAAGGATTTGAGCGCACAGAGCGACACAATTAGATTTATGTTTTAAAAGTTAAGCTATCACTGTAACTTAGTGATTCTTAAGTCTGGCTCATGTTAGAATCATTTTGGTTGGGGGTGGGTGGAGCTGAAAACAAAATTACCATTACGCCGATCCCATTCCAATAGAATCAGAATCTCTAGGGTGGGCTCCTAGCTCTGGTTATTTTAAAAGCTCCCCTCAGATGATGCTTACATAAATCTAGACTGGAGAATTTCATATGTAAATAAACCGTACAGGAGATGTAGCTTAATAAGAGTACCTATGCGAGAGAGGCATTTGAAACTGGCTTCACAGTGTGACTCACAGTGACTGTGGCCAAACCTAATATTATCATGAATCGCATTAATAGAAGTGTTCTTCCTAAATGTGAGAGGGAGTTGTTCCTCTGTGCCCAAATTAGCACACCCGCAAAGTTTGTTCACCTCTCAGCACCAAATTTTAAGAAGAAATGAGCCAAACTGAACCATTCCTAGAAGAAACCAAACCGGCTGTTACAAGGAATCTAAGCCATAATGAGGATAAATGATACACTGGTACCAGATGTGTTTTTTTTTTAATTTTTTGGAAAAATATTAATTTTTAAAATTTTTAAACAATTTTTCAAGGTCACTTTCCATTTACAGTTACTACAAAACATTGTCTGTGTTCCCCATGTTGTACAATACATCCTTCAGCCTATTGTACACCCAATATTTTGTGCCTCCCGATTCCCCTACCCCTATATTGCTCCTCCCCCCAACTAGTAACCATTACTTCTCTATATCTGTGAGTCGGTTTCTTTTTTGTTATATTCACTAGTTTGTTGTATTTTTTAGATTCTACATATAAATTATATCATACAATATTTGTCTTTCTCTGTCTGACTTATTTCACAAAGCATAATGCTCTCCTTGAAGTCCACCCATGTTGCTGAAAATGGCAAAATTTTATTCTTTTTTATGGCTGAGTGAGTAGTGGTCAGTTGTGTGTATGTATCTATATATCACATCATCTTCATCCATTTATCTGTTGGTGGATGTTTAGGTTGCTTTCATATCTTTGCAGTTTTAAATAATGCTGCTATGAACATTGGATTGCATGTATCTTTTCAAATTAGTGTTTTTGGTTTTTTTGTTTATATACCCAGGAGTGGAATTGCTGGTTCACATGGTAGTTCTATTTTTATTTTTGGAGAAACCTCCATACTGTTTTCCACAGTGGGCACACCAATTTGCATTTCCACCAACAGTGTACAAGGGTTCCCTTTTCTCCACATCCTTGCCAACATTTGTTATTTGTTTTTTGGGGTTTTTTGATGATAACCATTGTGACAGGTGTGAAGTGATATCTCATTGTAGTTTTGATTTGCATTTCTCTGATAATTAGTGATGTTGAGAATCTTTTCATGTGCCTGTTGGCCATCTGTATGTATTCTTTGGAAAAATGTCTATTCAGTTCTTCTGCCCTTTTTAAAATTCGGTTGTTGGGGTTTTTTGTTACTGAGTTGTATGAGCTGTTCATATATGTTGGATATTAATCCCTTATTAGTCATATCATTTACAAATATTTTCTCCCATTCAGAAGGTTATCTTTTCATTTTGTTGATGGTTTCCTTTGCTCTGCAAAAGCTTTTCAAATAAGTTGCAGGATATAAAATTAATATACAGGAATCTGTTGCATTTCTAAACACTAACAATGAACTGTAAGAACTAGAAATTAAGGAAACAATCCCATTTACCATCACATCGAAAAGAATAAAATACCTAAGAATAAACCTACCCAAGGAGGCAAAAGACCTGTACTCTGAAAACTGTAAGACACTAATGAAAGAAATTGAAGATGACATAAACAGATGGAAAGATATACCATGTCCTTGGATTGGAAGAATCAATATTGTTAAAATGACCATACTACCCAAGGCAATCTACAGATTCAGTGCAATCCCTATTAAAATACCAATGGCATTTTTCATAGAACTAGAACAAATAATTTTAAAAGGTATATGGAAACACAAAAGACCCCAAATAGCCTAAGCAATCTTGAGAGAGAAGAACAGATCTGGAGGAATCAGGCTCCCTGACTTCAGAGTGTATTACAAAGCTATAGTCATCAAAACAGTATGGTACTGGCACAAAAACAGGCATTATAGGTCAATGGAACAGGATAGAAAGCCTAGAAATAAACCCACACACTTATGGCCAATTATTCTATGACAAAGTATGCAAGAACATACAGTGGAGAAAAGACAGTCTCTTCAATAAGTGGTACTGGAAAAACTGGACAGTTACATGTAAAAGAATGATATTAGAACATTATCTAACACAATACACAAAATTAAACTCAAAATGGATTAAAGACCTAAATGTAAGACTGGACACTAAAAAAACTCCTAGAGGAAAACATAGGCAAGAACACTCTTTGACATAAGTTGCAGCAATATTTTTTTGGATCCATCTCCTAAAGTAATGGATGTGTTTAAATTGTAATCAAAACAACTCTTTAAAAAAGGATGATTTAGCGTCCTGTTTTCAAATAAGTCAAAAGGTTTTATTTATTCAAAGTGTAAATATGAGGGCCAAGTACTTACTCATCCTAGATATTGGCAAAAAGGCAGGAGATGATGCAGACAAAAACCCATGTCTCTGTGGAGTTTATATCCTGCTTTAGAATGAAGTTTTCTCTTTCATGCAATCCTTATGATCAGAATTTCTAACTGACCTTTATGATCAGCAGTTGCAGCATCGGAATGTGCTACAGGGAGATATACTTCAGTTGTTAGTTTTAGAACATTAGAAGTAGAAATCTCTGAAAAGCAGAGAGATCAATATCTGTAAAAGAATTCCAGCTGGAGTGGCCATTGTAGAGAAGATTCAGAATCTAATGGCAAGGATTAAAAGTATAGGAGGAAGGAGACTAGTCTAGTGATCTAGTGTAGTCTAGAGTCCTTTACAAAACTGAAAACCAAATAGACAGTATTAAATAACAGCAGTACCGATATAGTCTGAGCACTTACGGTGTGTCATACACTTTGCTGAGTGGTTTATTATGTGTTATCTCAGTTAAGACTTACAATACTCATTACACAGATGAAGAAAGTAAAACAGTGTCAAGCTGTAACTTTTTGAAGTTAAATACATGGTCCTACAAATATCAATATAAAATGAAAGTATGTCGAAGATTTTATTTGACTCATTAACTATGAGGGAATCAGTATGATGGTAAGACTGATTCTGAGACCATTTAAGGAGCTCCTTGTTCATAGGTACATTAATAAAGAATGTTAACAAAAGATCGCTAGACTAGGTACAAAACCAGTGAATGTCCTATAGGGCAATAGACTATAACATTTGGGATTATATTTTATTTTTTCAGCATTTTATCAATGATTTATTTTTTCTTTTTTTAAAATTTTTATTTTATATTGGAGTATAGCTGATTACAGTGTTGTGTTAGTTTCAGGTGTACAGCAAAGTGATTCAGTTATACATATGTGTGTGTGTGTATATATATATATATATATATATATTCTATTTCAAATTCTTTTTCCATTTAGGTTATTACAGAATATTGAGCAGAGTTCCCTGTGCTATACAGTAGGTCCTTGTTGGTTATCTCTTTTAAATATAGTAGTGTGTATATGTCAATCCTGAGAAATACTGTGTATCTTTAACAGGCAAAACTCTCCAAGGTAACTTGTAACTTTACTATATTTGGGATCTTTATTCAGTTGTCAACAGTGAATCAGACAAAGCACATTTCCCTTAAATAATTCCTGAGAGGGCATGTTAAACAATTGCCACGCATGCCTTTGATAGAATGTGACTACCTTTTGGTCTGATTTTCAAGTTTCGGATAATTTTTCTTAACATTAGAAGACGTAAGTAACTTTTTAGGATTTTCCAGCTAGTAGTAATGAATTGAGTCTATACGGAGGTATCCCTCTTCAAATATCCACGCTGAAATGAGCCATGTAGCTATTTATGGAGGGACATCAAAGCAGCGTCCTTTGGATTACATCACCATTTTTCTGCCTTTATATAAAATCTGACCTTGTTTTTCCAGTTGTTTTATGTTAGGGTTTTTTTTTTTTTGGCCGTTGTTTTTTTGTTTACCAAAGCATTTATAAACCACTTAAAATTAAGAACTACCCCTCCTCTTTTGTTTTCCCAAAAGAACCCGGGCACCCCAACATGATGAGTAAGTAGTGTGTGATTCATGAACCACTTGCTATGATTGCCTCTGAAACGAAGGCTCTGGAAACCCAGATAGAAATCTGATTCTTTAGAATTTGTAGCCACTGTTTCCTCAGTAAGACTTCTTCCTTGACCTACAGGATTTTTATTTTGTAATTGTTGCTGTTAATTTAGGACATTGCAGTTGCCAAACCTGGAAATTGCCATTGTTAATGGTCTTCTATTTTTAGAATGGTAATCTTGAGCTCTTAAGGTTTGGCAGAAGCTCCAGTTCTCTCTGAACGGCACTTTGTTGAGCCTCATGTAACTGACTGCAGATTTGGTCTGACTGTTTACCTTGCTGGTGAGTTAATCTTGAGGAGAGACTTTAGTGTTAGGTGTAGTGAGTAAATGAAAAATAGCTGTGTGGTTGGCTAATGTTCCAATAAAGCATTAGGACACCTGTCTGTGTTTAAGGGGGTAGGCCCCTATTGTGTAAAGGTAACTTGGCAGAAAACTTAATGAGCCGATCAGATAGTTGATTCTAGGAACTCAAACTAGATGCGAGAGTACAGTTTTGCTTTTTGGTGAGAGAAAGGGTCTGGTTTTTGCTGGATTCAATAAAAGGAAAAGTAAACCAAAATTTATAGGCACTATAATAAGCACTTTGCATGGATTATCTCACCAAATTCTGTGAGCTGGATTCTGTTATTACCCCCATTTTACAGGTGAGGAAACTGAGGTCCAGAGAGGTCAAGCGAACTAATCAGAATTCACAGCCAGTAAGAGACAGAGCTAAGATTAGACCCAGGCCATCTGATTATAAGCCTTCTCTTGTGAAGGTTAGATGATATGGCCTTTCCCAAATGATGCTGGGAAAGAGAAAGCACATGGAAAATTCACCCAAATCTTTCTTTCTAGCATCAGTTCTAACATTGAGAGTCTTTGCACCTCTGAACATCTCATCTGTGTGGACCTCCATTTCCCTTTGTAAAATAAAGGGTTGAAACAATTTGGATTGGATGGTCTCTGGGGTTCCCTCCTCCTCTAAAGTTCTTTGATTCTATAATTGTGTCCTGACCTTAGAGGTGCCCATGCTCCCTTCCCCACAGACAGACACACTGCTTCCAAGGCAAAAATTGAATCCTCCTGAAAGTACCCATTGCAGTTTGATGCTGAACTCCGGATTCTACCACATCTATTATTTACAGCAGTCCCTCAGGAATACACAGTACTTTTAAAATCTGGCAAGCCAGTTCTTTAAGTTGCTAGCGGGATATGATTTTGGAAGTAAAATATGAATACCCCCCAAACAGAAAAGAATAAAACTCAAAATAAATGAGGCTTTCTCTTTAAATCATCATTTTCTACAATGTTACCTTGACAACTTAGCTTTGGCTCTTTAGAGAGGGGGTTTTCAGTGTAGGAGAAGAGAGGTGTCCTCTCTGTATCTTTAGAAATTTCCTCTGTGTTTTATGGAAAGAGGACATCTCAAAGGTAGACTACACGATCCAGCAGCATGTACGTGGGACATGTTGATGGAGGGTCATCCAGAAGTAATCACAGGTGCAGAGAATTATGACATTCTGATTAAAGTTACCTTCTTTTCTCCTTTCTATTTCCTGTAACCACAGCACACATTGCAACAGCCTGCAAAATGTTACATTAGGGGACCAGCGCACTTAGACAGCAGAGAGCCACAAAAGTGCCTGAAAAATAATTGCATTATTTTTAGTGGCAGCAGTAAGAGATGCACACGTCAGGTTGAGGGGACAACTCAAAAGTACTGAACCAATCTGGAAATGCTAAAAATATTGTTCCCCCTCCAGCAATTGATCCTTTGAGCAAAGACAGAGGCACTGGCAGGGAGGAAGATCAAATGAGAATTCCCATCTCTCAGCTGTAATAGGCTCGTTATCAGGACTGGCGAGAGTTGGGTTGGGGTGAGGGGCTAACAGGGGTCAGCTGGGGGCTGTCAGCACAAGGAGGAGGTTGGCAAAGGGCGGCGTGGAGCGGGGGAAGGAGACTCAGCTCCAGCATCGAGCGCCACAGAGCAGAGGCCGCGTGGAGAATGACTGAGAAATCAGTATTAGTTCTAGAAGCCGTTGCCTTTGTGGTTGTGTGAGCCCAGCAGCCCCCATGGGCGCTGGGGCAGGGGAGCGAGTCTGTGCTTGACACACGTGTTTCCCATTGAGAGCTGAAGCCGGCCCAGTAGGTGGGAGTTGGCCTGACAAAGGCGTATTGAAGTACAGGCAGAGTACGGTTTCAAAGCAGTCCGAAAAAGCACGGGAATGCTGTTCAGGAAATTCTTCAGGCATGGGCAGGGACTTGGCTCCAACTCTGCAGTTGGAAAATCTGACTGGGGCAGCTTCTGAACACAGGCTGGGCCTGCTCAGCCTCTGCAGGCCGAGCGGCCGCCCCCTTCCGGCCTCCCCACACGCGCCTGGATCGCAGGGGATTCTCTTCAGCCGCTTTGTGAAGCAGAGGAGAGGTAGGGAACTGCTCAGTTCTTGCATTTTTTGCAGGCTTTCTCTTCGCTTTCTAAGCCTGCTGTTTGTTTGCAAGTACTCTGTGTGTCTGTGTGTGTGTATGGGGGGCCGTGGGGAGTTTGTGGGTATGTGTATGAACAAGTTAGAACTCCATCACTTCAACATTTGGTGTGGGGTTGTCTGTCATCTTTTCTTCCCTCAGCCCCCTTCAAGAGGTGATTTTCGGCAGTACGCGTTGGAAAGTTAGGGTTAAGCTGGCAACACGACTGTGAAAAAGCAAAGTATGTGAACTCTTGTATTGTCACCCTGCTCCAACAGTCTGCAACTTTTCTGTGGGGAAGGACACTTCGTTGGCAGGAAATATAATTTTAGATGAGACTGTCTGTGTTCTTTGCTTTATGAGAATTTGGAGAGGGACGTTTTTAGCAGAAAATGGCTCTCATTTTAGAGGAAATCGGCGTTTGAAGTTTCTATTTTGGATCACACTTTCAGAGTGTAGGAACAGATACGTGTATGTGAGTTCCTGGCATCTTTTATTATTATGTGGGATTTTGACTGTCATTAAGGAGCTCAGTGATATATTTGCCTAGAAATATGCTGGATACAACATTTGTAATTCTGTTTCTAGAATAATTTTCAATTTTTTTCTGAATTGCAGAAGTAACTGGCAGTTCTTCCCTCAAAAAATAAATACTTCTGTGTTTTATGAAGTATAGACAACTAGAGTCACAGAAAACAGTAATTTAGTCAAAATCATTGTTAAAAGACAGACATATAATAATGTGAATTTTATTTCATTGATCAATTGATGTTATTTTACACCTTACTGAAAAGAGTGATTTTTTTTAAAAAATCAAATTTTGGATAATTCTTTTTCATACATATCAACTATAATGCAATACAGATTTTTACCCCTCCCTCGAAAGCTATATCTTATTCTATACTTAACATTTAGAAAATACATAGCATAATATAATTGCACTTAAGAACACTGTTCAGTTCTGAAAGAGCTGGACTCAATCTCACTACAGCTTTGTGATTACGGGCAGAACCATCAGCGACAGCAATGGTGTTTTCTAAAGGGGCCTTGGCCAAGAGTCTGGCTGGGGAAACAGATGAATGAATGGGTTCTTGGCTACTTCTTGAATAGCAGAAGAGTGGCTAGAACTCTCACGGTGGACCTCAATAAAATAGGTGTGCATTGACTTTGGTTCTCAAATCTCTCAACAAGTAGCTGATAGTAGAGAGTTAGATGAATGGGTGAATAAAGAGTGGGGGGGCTGGACTTTTTCATATCTTTGTCTGCATAAGACCTAGGATAAGTGCGCAGGCCTTGTGTTTTGTTGGTTGCCAAGTCAGCCCTCTCGGCCAGCAATTTTACTTTCTCCACAGTTTTGCACTTGGAGGAGGGAATTAGGAAGAAAGTGACTGGAAGCAGGAATTCTTATTCTGAGAGATGGCACACAAATATTTTCTTCATGAGTGTCATCTTTGGGTTGGGTTGGGATGAAGAGGGTTTGGGAACTGTTGGACATGGGATAAGATAGGACAGACAGTGACTACACTTGGGTTGCCTATGGAATGAGCAAGATGCCAAGAGATTAGGAAACAGCATGAACCACAGCCAAACACACTGCCAGTGAAAAAGGAGACTGTGAGCTCCAATTTCATACTCCTCTAAATTTAGTGTGCGTTGAGCCTTGAGCAGAGCAGGCGTGAAATAGCAACTTCAGGTTGCAGGGGTACGAACAGCATTGCCTGAAACTTGGAAGAAAGTCTATAGTTGCCCTGTTTTAGAAGTATATGAGGGGAAAATCAAGTTCCCTGGACATTTAAAAAGGAAAAACAAAGAGGGGTGTGGGAGGGTAGAGAAGAAGAAATCCAGGGCAGAGGTAGAGGCTACAGGGAGGGAGGAGTGGCCACACCACAAACTGGGCAGCAGGGGCAGAGGGAGATCTGTGCACAGGAATGAAACATACATACTAGAATAGCAAAGCCCAGCGGGCACTGATTGGTTCACCTTGAAGTGTGTGGCTAAACCGTGGCCTCAGTGAGGAGAATGGTTTTACCCTCTTCACAATAGAAGACCCCACGGTCAGTCTGCCCCACTGTGCCTTCTGGAAGCAATCAGAAAGCACATTTTGTAAGCATGGCATCGCCCAAGGGTTCAGATTTCGTAAGTGAGGAGGGAGCAGGCTCCTGAGGCCTTATTTTTAACCCATATTTATTCCATCCAGAGATATTCTGCTGGGAGTGATGAGTGAAGGGACCAGGTGGAGATGGGGGAGGGATGGCAGTGAGCATAGCTTGTTCTAGGCCCTGCCCGCGTACACTTCATCCTTAAGACAAACATTTGAAAAGGAATATAGAGTGATACGTATGCTTTATTTTAATGCATGAATTTATTTAATTTTATTTCTTTTTTTAATTTTTAAAAACCTTCAGGGGCACGTACCGCATTGTTGGTGGAGGTATTTAATATTAATATCATAAGGTGAGGAGGTTCATGGAATTATGGATTTGACCAATCTGGAAGGGATTAGGGCCATCCTGTAGTCCAGAATTTCTTGAGTTGAGTAATGTAAAGACTCCTTTTAACAGGGTGAGGGAAAAGATCCACGCCCCCATTGTTGATTTAACTGCTTTTATTATACTGCAATTTAAATATGTACAAACCAAAAATACCCACCTAGGTAATCACCTCTCTATTTTAATCATTCTTTAGCATCTATAAGACTAAAATAAATTTATGAATTAAATGCAAAGTAAAGTAATAGTATTCAGATTATCAACATTGTTATTTTAGGTAGAAGATGCTTTACTGAAATTTAATAAGGCCTCACCATGAACATGGGACTGACAGTTATCTGGAGATTATTTTGATTCTAGACACTCAAACTCTTATATCCTGGATATAGACTTGATTCTTCCATGACTTTTTTTCTCTTCAAATGTACCTTCATTTGCATGCCATGATGTCCCTTGATCTGCACCTTTGAAGGAATGTTTCATTTTGTATTATATTACACTCTGCTCCTTTTTCTGTTCATGGCAATTAGAATCAAATCTCTTATTGCCAACATGATTGTACACTGAATACAAATGCAGACACCAGAACTGCATGGTAGTAGTCATAGGTCATGAATTGGATCTGTGTTTCCTAGGACAAAATTTGGGTAAATAAAATAAGTACATCAAAAGAAAAGAGAAAGAAAAGCACAAGAACAAATTTGGCAGAGAACTCTCAGAGTCCTGAGAAAATCTGAGAATCCCTGGTGCCTTGGAGACTCTACCTTAAGAGGTACTGATTTTGGCCAGTTCTGGTTCGGAAGAACCCCTGCAGGAAATAGGAAGGAATGGCTCTGGAAACACTCCATCCATTTTTCTAAATAGCACAGCCACTTTTATTTGTTTCATATATTGGGATTTTGCAAGAGATTTCATTTGAAAAGAGAGTTTTAATGCCCTATCAGTAAAGATTGCATTTGGCTGCAAGTAATAGAAATTGTGCTCATAGAGTCGGAAAGTATAAAGCCTTACCTTTTGTGCATATAGATGTGGACTACACCTGGACAGTCCAGGACTGTTGGGGCAGCTGAGCGACGTCCCTAAAGACCAGTTTCCTTCCTGCTCCACTGTCCATTTGTTCATCTCCATGTGTCATGTTCAAGTCAGGACAAAGGTGGCAGGACATGAAGGGGAAAAATACTTCTCCTCATGAGCCTTTGCCCCTTTAATCAGGAAGGGACACCCTCCCACATAAAGTTCCCCTCACTTCTCAGAATCCACACCCAGAACTGGGTCATGTGCCTACTGGCCCCATGCAGTTTCATTACCAGGATGGGTGGAGGTCCTCTGGGTATGGAATAGGAGCCCACAGATCCAGATCAAGAGTTCTAGCACTGTTCTAAGAGTCCATTGCTTCTATTTTAAAGAAGTGAACACTGAGACTAGAAAAGATGTGTTACCTGTCTAGAGAACATAGGCGCTCAGAGACAGTGGCAGTGCTTCTTGTTCCTTGACTCTGAGTCTGGAGTGGACTACTTGTTATGCGTGTTGGCTTAATAATGAGAGCTGAGTGATGCTTTGGAAGCCGTGCTACAGAAAGTAACGTCATGGAGTCTTAGTATTAGAAGGTCCCTCAGAAATCACCTGGTTCCATGGTTTCTCAAAACCTTCTGAATCAGAATTTCTGAGATTAGAGTTGGGGAATCCCTCTGTTTTTAAAAACTCCCCAAGTTGTTCTGTTGAAGCCAACCAGACACTGGTCCACAGAACTGAGTTGCTTTAATACTGTTGGAGCTAAATCATTATTTACTACAACAGTGCCATTTATAGCATCACTGACAGATGTCAGCCAGATGTGTCAGTCATTCAGTGATGGAGAACCTCACTGTGCTGTGAGGCAGCTTGGGGCATTGTTTCTCATCTCCAGCCTCCTCAGATTGGGCCAAATTTGCATCTCTGTACTTTGTAACCCATGGCCATTGTCATATTCTCTTAAGGCACATTTGAGGGTGGTAGGAGGACCTGGTACAGAAGTGAGGTGAAGAGAGGGTGTAAGGGTAGCGGGAGTCAGAAGTCTTGGGATAGGCTCTGAGTCCACTAAGAGCTGGCTCTCAGTTTTTCCATCTGTAAAATAGGATGAGATGCCTGTAAAGTGTTTTCTCTTTCTCATTTTCTATGGTTTTTGTTATTCTGAAGCTCTCCCGTTTCTTTATGAATGTCTTGAACTATTTCATCTCTCCCTTATCTTTTCCTGCACTTTTCTTTTTACCCTTCTCTGAACACATTCCAAGTAACCTCCTCCTGACAAAAATACTGTTCCCTGAATTCAATTCCACTCATCTGACGAGGGCGTGTTCCATGAACAGAACACTCTACATCTGTGAACCAAAGGGGCAGAGGGTGATCGTAAGTGAAGAGCAGCCCAGTAAGAAAGAAGAGTGAAAGGTGGGATGATCTTGTAGCAGAAGGAGAGTGATTACATTGTGACGTGAGCCCAGGCTGCGAGGCATACAGACCTGGACTGTGACCCTGGCTGTGTGACCTTGGACGAGTTACATCCTCTTGATGAGCCACAATTGTATCATCTTTAAAATGAACATGGTAGCGTCTACCTCGTAGTATGTTGTGAGCTTGTGCTTGGACTGCCCTTAGCATGGTGCCTTGCACACAGTAAGGACTTAAGTATGTCAGATGTATATGCTTAACATCATCTCAGCATGAGGCAAACTGACAAAGAATGAAATAGGCAGATCAAATGATAAAATGAAACACTGAGACAGTCAGCAGAGGAGGGTTTTATGCTGAGTGATCAGGTTACTTTTTCTTTGTTGCCTTAATTTCTCTGAAGATTCCACTGTCCTTTTTCTTTCACCTTTGCTGCCACACAGAAAGGTGGTCATGCTTCTTATGGTTTCAGATTCCTTTTGTCAAGTGTGAACTGCCTTCTGTAAAGGAAGCCATGTAAGCTGTGGCCTGTTGAACAGGTCTGCAGGACTGGGGGAGGGACGTGTCACCACGGTTCACTAAGTGTATAAATCCTGTGAGATTGATTTGCTCAAAATCTTTGCTGGTGGTTGTCCTAATGGAGCTCCAGGTGCATAGGTGGATATGGAAGCGATGGCTTTATTCTTCTTTTTAACCAGTAATGCAGTGGCACCTATTACAGTGAGCACAGTTTCCTGATAAAAACCATTTTGCCGGGGATTAGAAATTTCCTCCTTGTTCAGACCACGGTCCTTTGCCAAGGTGACAGGATCGGACTCTCTAGTGATTTCCCTGACTTCTAAATAATATTTCGGAATTGCTGGAAACCCTGACGTTATTTCCCAGGGTCAAAATATTTAAGCACTGAAACTACTCTCATAAAGCTCAGATAAGCAAGTAAATAACATCAGAGAGAGCTCCTTGCTCCAAGCAAGTCATTCCACACCACACTGTTGTCTCCACTCCAACTGGGTTTGTGGTCCTGGGCCAGTGTAGTCAATGAAAGAAGGTGCTTCAAGCCCAGAGATGCCTGTCCTTTGCTTCCTTTTCTTACCTGTAGTTGTCTTCTCTCCTCTCTAGTGTTCTCTACTCTTTCTAGCTCTTCCCTTCTGTGTTTTTATTCCATGCCCTCTTCCTGTTGCCAGTTTCTTTTTTCTCTTATATTTGTTCAAGATGTTTACCAAAGTCATCGGCTTCCCTAAGTGGGCAGGAGGGTTGGCAGTAGACCAGAGTCTGGACAGCAGAACTTTTACCATGTGATGATAGACCTTACCTCCTGGGCTGGCTGTGACCTTCAGAGGTTTGTGGCCTCCTTTCTGTTGCTGATGAAGCTAATCCTGGTGTTTCCCAAGCCGAGGATGCAAACACCTGGTCACAAACTGGCAATCCAGGGCTGGCCTGTGGACACATTTTGACTCATGAAGTGTTTTTTAAAAATCGACTTAGTTACAAAGCATTTACATGTACTGAGATATTATGTACAAATTTAGATATATAGATTATCTAGAAAAAACTGCAGAAGGGTATCCCTGGTCTGATTTCTCATAGTGTAGCAGTTGGGGGGATTTGGGCAGCGCCTGTTGCTTTAAGAGGGCACACGTCCACTTCATTCAGTGACCCCCACCTGCCTAATCTGATATCAGTAAGCTCTCAATAGGGTGTCTCATCTGAACCACAGGATATAGAAAATGATTCGAGTGACCATTTTTTCAATTCTTCCAAGGGTGGTACGTATAGTACCATTCTAGATGCATAACAGAGAAGTTAGGACATCATGACTGAATTCTCTCAGAGGGCACTGTTGAGATGGGCTAAGTGTCCACTAGGAAGAAATGCAGTAGAACAGTATGGTGGCCAAGAGCATGGGTCTCAGAGTTAGACGTTCCTTGGAATCAGCGCCTCATAGAATTGTACTTAGGATTAAAATTTTCAAATGTGCTAGAAATCAAAACAGTCACTGCCTTTGGGGTTAGGGATTGATGAGGAAGGGGCATGAGGGAACTTTCTAGGGTGATGGAAAGGTTCCCTATCTTGACTGATTATTTTTTACACAGATGTACAGATTTGTAAAACTCGAGCTGTGTAGTGAATACCTGTGTATTTCAGTAGGAGTAACTTATAACTCAGTAAACATATATACATATGTTCATGTGTACATACAGACATATGTGAAGGCATGCAAAGTGCATAATAACTTTTAGCTGTTATTGTTTTCCTGCTTTCTGGACACTTTAATTTAAAAAAAAAAAAAGAAATAGGGCTTCCCTGGTGACACAGTGGTTGAGAGTCCGCCTGCCGATGCAGGGGACACAGGTTCGTGCCCCGGTCCGGGAGGATCCCACATGCCGCAGAGCGGCTGGGCCCGTGAGCCACGGCCACTGAGCCTGCGCGTCCGGAGCCTGTGCTCCGCAACAGGAGAGGCCGCAACAGTGAGAGGCCTGTGTACCGCAACTAAATAAATAGGTAGATAGATAGATAGATAGATGGATAGATAGATAGATAGATAGATAGATAGAAAGAAAGAAAGAAAGAACATGACTAAAAATGAGATGAAGAGATTTTCCCTTCAGACCACAGATTTCCCTTCAAGCATTTGAGAGCACAGGTAATAGCTAAAGATCCTTGCCAAACACAGTTGTCAAAGGAGAATCTACTGGATCAATGCTAATTTTATGGAACTATTGAATCACTATAGAAGGATGTGCTTAATTTGTTGTAACAGTTTTTCGTGATGCTGTAAAAATTTATGGGTTTCAGAGACATATCAAAGATGGTTTATTACCTGGGAAAAAACGCCTGTACTTAGAGTAACATGCACCCGGGCTGAAATATAGTAGTCCCTCAATAAGTATATGAAGAATTGTCTTAAAATTACTATCCATGTTGAGAAATTCTAGCTAAAACTGTTACCAAAACATGTTCCTAATTAGTAATCACACTACTCTGACTAAGTATATACACATATCTGGAAACATTGAACACAAGAATTGGAACAGAGTTTTCACCCAGGCACTCTGGGTTCAAATTCTTGCTATGTCTTTAACAAGCTGAATGACTTCGGGTAGGTTGCTTAAGCTTTCTGTTTCTCAGTTGCCTCAACTGTAAAATCAGGATAGTACTAGCACCTGCCTTATAATTATATGTCTGTGACAATTAAATAAGTTCAGTATAGTGTTTAGAACAGGGTCTGGCACATGGTAACCACGACGCAAGTATTTGTCAACAGTTTGTATTCTTGGTGGTTTTGTTGTGATTTGCCTTTGGGTATTGTTCAAAAGGCATGTGTATGGTGGTTGATGAAAGTGGTGTCAAACAGGAGTTTCAGTTGAAAAGACAAAAGCCTGGAATTCGTGGGAAACATGCTGTTTTTCAGTTTTAGCAGACTTTGGTCTTGGGATTAAAGTCTCCCTGAACCTAGTTTTCTCATCTGTTAACTCATGACTTGATATTGTCCATGTCCTCTTCAAGCTTTGTGTCTCATTCTCTGATCTTAAGTGTTCGAGTCGTGTTCATTATTATTTTATTACACAGCTTGGTCCCCAAGTCACAGAAGCACTGTAGAGGCCCGACTGCGATTGTCATCATCTGGTTCTGGGCAGAATCATCCATGGGGATGTAAGAAGCACCGGTTTTGTACAACACAGGGTAGCTGAAAACAATCTGTCGCTCCTATTGAGAAAGCTGGTTATAGACGAGGCCACAATGGGTAGATGCAGTGCCCTTTGCATGTGAAAGTGACACTATTAAATTTGCTCTCAGTGTTTGAAATTATTTTTCCTGTTCAGGGTGTTCAGTTTACATTCTTTCCTGGTTTTCAACTTACAGTGTCAAGGACCACGTTTAGAATGATGTCTGAGTGTTATGCAAAGTGTTATGCAAAGATCTCCCTGACTCTCCAGGTTCCTTCCAGTCTGCTCAGATATTATTGTACTTTCTCCATGAGGTCAGCCTCTCTCATGCTCTTAAAGGTGGAACCTGCCCAGCTCTTCACCTGCTACCACTGCTGATCTGCCTTTTCCTGTCTTTTTTGTTTTTTTGCTCTTTTACCCGTAGCCCCCATTGTCTTATGACAGAAGTTTCAAACATGATTTTCATGTTGATTATCTGTCTCTCCCATCGCTGCCTCCTGTCACTGCCATGAGATTAGGGACCGGTGGCTTTGCTCTTTAATGTGTCCAAATGCCTGTGATAGTGCCATGAGAGGACCTGAGGAAAACAGAGTTATCAGGTGGTGGCAGTGTATATGCCGTTTTTAAATGCATCTCATACTAAATATACCTAAATGGTCATTCTAAATACCTTGCATCTTTTTTTTAACATCTTTATTGGAATATAATTGCTTTACAATGTTGTGTTAGTTTCTGCTGTATAACAAAGTAAATCAGCTATACATATACATATATCCGCATATCCCCTCCATCTTGCGTCTCCCTCCCACCCTCCCTATCCCACCCCTCTAGGTGGTCACAAAGCACCGAGCTGATCTCCCTATGCTATGCGGCTGCTTCCCACTAGCTATCTATTTTACATTTGGTAGTGTATATGTGTCCATGCCACTCTCTCACTTCGTCCCAGCTTACCCTTTCCCCTTCCTGTGTCCTCAAGTCCATTCTCTACATCTGGTCTGTGTTTTTATTCCTGTTCTGCCCCTAGGTTCTTCAGAACCCTTTTTTTTTTTTTTAGATTCCATATATATGTGTTAGCATACGGTATTTGTTTTTACCTTTCTGACTTACTTCACTCTGTATGACAGACTCTAGGTCCATGCACCTCAATGCAAATAACTCAATTTTGTTTCTTTTTATGGCTGAGTAATATTCCATTGTATATATGTGCCACATCTTCTTTATCCATTCATCTGTCGATGGACACTTAGGTTGCTTCCATGTCCTGGCTATTGTAAACAGTGCTTCAATGAACATTGTGGTAAATACCTTGCATCTTATTCAGCGAAAGCTAAGTCTTTGCCTCATTCTGTGTCTACTGGAAGGAAAATTGGGCCTGAATTTGAGTCCAGACCCTAACCAACTCACTACTTAGGAACCCTTGAGAACATCCCTTCATTCCTTAGTACCTCGGTATCTTAATTTATGAAATAGTTTTAATAAGATTGATCCCCCAGAGTGCTGTCAGGAATGTATGAGCTAATGTATGTGAAAATGCCTAGAACAAATATGTATGTGTGTTTCACAAAGATATTTCTGTCTGAAATGACTTCAGCTGACACCTCACACATCTAAATCTCTAGGACAGTGAGAATTAATGTTTGTAATTATATTGAAATATCTTCTAATTCATCAGAGATAAATATTTTGAGTTTAAATAGAAGACGTATTGAACTTTGGAGGAGAACTTTGATAATAACATCTATAAAACACACACACACACACACACACACACACTCTCTCTCTCATGCATACCTTAACCTAGCAATTCAGCGTCTCATGGCTTCTCTGAGCGCTCTGTTTGGACATATGTGAAACTTATATGCCCCATTCCTGTGGCTTTAAATAATACATGCAGAATATTTACACATTTCATTTCTAAGCCGTCTTCCCCCTGAATTCCAGTTTCATTTCTATGTGCCTTTGTGACACCACCCCCATGGATTCTTCTGTGCATTTCAAAAATCAGTGTGACTTAACAGAGCTCTCTCTCTCTCCTCTCCTCACACTCCATTTGCCTCCTGCCCCATGAGCCACTATCCTCTCAGTGTTCCCCATCCTGATAAATAGCACCATCATTCGCTTTGCTGCTCATGCCAGAACACTGGCATTCTCCTTGACTCCTGTCCTGCACACACCCTAGGTCTAGGGAATCAGCGAATCCTGTTAGCTCTACTTTCCAGACAGATTCCAAATACAGCTACTGGCCACCTTCTCACTCAACCTCTACCCAAATCTGGGCTACTGTCACCTCTCTTTGGGTGACTTCAGGAGTCACAGGCCCCTGGTTTCTCTACTGGCACTCTTGGCCCCTGCAGTCTATTCCTTACAGAACAGTGAGAGTGATCCCAAAGTGAAAATCTGATCACTCCTGCACCTTGGTTCTCTGATGGTTACTGTCACAATCAGTGTCATACCTATGGTTTTACTGTGGCGTATAAGACCCAATGTGCATTCCTTCTGCCTGCACTTCCAAGCTTATTTTCAAACACTCTCCACCTTGTATGCTCTGATCTAGCCACACTATTCTTTGAACATGCCAAGTGAGCCCCTACCTCAGGGCCTTTGCACTTGCTGGTGCTGTTTCCTCTGACTGGAGTGCTACTCCCAGACGTCCTCATGCTTTACTGTCTTGCTCATTCATGATTTTTTATCAAATATCTCCACCAAAGAGAGCTTTCCATGACCGTCCTACAGACAGGAGCCTCCCTGGTCATTGCCTGTCCCCTTCTCTGGCTTTACTTTTTTTATTCGTAAGAATTCTCCCAAGAATAAGTATGACAAACTAGATGTTTGTTTATCTGTTTATCATTTCCTCCACTAAAATGTAAGGTCCAAGAGGCAGGGAATCTGTCTTTTACCACTGAATGACTAGTGCCAGCACATGGTAATACCCATAAGTATTCATTTGTTTAAATGAGCATTGGTATCAGAAAATTAGTGGAAACGACCTGTGTTCACCACTAAAGAGTTGATTAAGTTAAAGATCATGTGCACATACAATTTAAAACTAACTTTGAGAAGAAACAGACTTCTGTATTTTTTGTGGGACTATCACTGAGCTATGTAAATGGACCAACTTAGATGAAGAACAATAAAGAGTGAACATATGCCCTTCTTTCTGTGAAAAAGAAAAATTTAAATGTGTGTATGTATGCTTTGAATGTATATATTGGATAAAGGCTGTATGTGTATTGAACATTTCTTTAGGGATAAGAAGAAGGCTGGTAATAGTTGCCTCTATGGAGAAAGGCTGAAAGTGTAAATGAAAAAGGTTTTCTTAACTGTATCTTCTTCAGCTCTTTTAAATGCATGCACTTGTCTAATTTTTTGCAGTAAAAACTCTTCAACACTTACATATTCCAATTCTTAAAAAACTAAAAGATGAAATACCTCACTTTTAAATTAGTCCAAATATCTGTTTAAATAGAGCATGCCATTCCTGGACCATTTCATACAAATAGGCATTTACTTTTCTGGATGATTGTTATATCAGAGCTAAAAGTGAGGAGTTTACTACCATTGTCGAAATTGTGCCAAACGTTAGCTATCCAAGACTGAAGCCTTGTATGGATGGGTGAATGAAAACAACCCTTGAAAATCAGGTAATTTGAAATCTGAGACCTCAAAATTAACCTGGTAATGGAAAACTATTTACGTGCCAAGATAATCCAAAATGACTTAGATTTACAACAAACTCTAGAAACTGTAATGAACCTGGGAGAGAACTTCTTCCTGCTATTTATATAAACTGGTTACAGTTGTAAACAGTGATGTAATTCATGTTTACTTTTAAATGTTCTGGAAGTTGTAAGGTGCCACAGCAGCGTTAACAAACCCTAGCTCAATTGATTTGTATCACTTGTCTTATTTCTAAGTAAGTGAATGTATTTATTAGCCTAGCCACGTTAATTCTGTACTCTTCATAACGTAGAAGGCAGAGTATAGTTAGTCCACAGCTTCTCTCTGCAAAGCCCTCCTTTACCCTTTCCTCTGAGCTCATTCAGTGCCCACCCTGCTGGCCATCCTGCTTAACTTGAGGATGCTCTTAAGGCCGAAATGCTTGCTCTGTCCTCTGCTGGAAAACTTGTTCTACCTCTAGGTCTCGCCTTAATTGTCATTTGGTCAGAAGGGCCTTCCATGACCAGTGTGGTTCACTCTCTCCTCTCTGTCATGGAACCTTCTGTGTTTCCTTCCTCCCACCTAACTTTAGTTCTAATGGTTTCATCCATTTACTTGTTTACTGTCCATGTCTCTCATTAATATACAAGCTTGATGAAAACAGAAATATCTTACTCTTCCTTTTGAAGACCTAGATATACCCAGGATCTGCTGTGGTACCTGGCACATAGTAGATGATCAAAGATTTTTTTTTCTGTTTAAAAAAAAGATTGAGATCGGGGTTTCCTCCACAGACAAGTCTGTGCTTTGCCACGTTTCTTTGCCCCACGGTATGTAACCGTACAGAGAATTGCAGTCGTCACTCCCATAAGTCCCCTTACGGAATAAGACATTATGAAGCCTAGTGGGTAGAAGAGTCTAGCAAGCCTTAATAAAATGCCTGCCAATGCTTCCTTGTCCTCAACCCTACTAGTAGAGTGGATCGTGGCCCATAAAATTTTATAGGCTCCAGAGAAAAATCATCAGGAAACTTGATAGCATTGATGTGTCTTTGGAAGGTTTACTGATTGTTTTTTAATCGTCCCTCAAAACATAATGCATTCTTGCACAGCAGACTGATAATGCAGATACCGTAACTGTTTCTAGATAGCTCTTTTATTTGGGGAGGAAATAAAGAAAACGTGTTCTTCTCCTGAAGAAGAATCCAGGTGAAACAAAAACACAACGCGGACAGAAAGTGATGGTTTCTAACAGTATTGAATAGGTGTTCAGCCTCATGAAATGTGCTAGCTGTGTATGTTTCTGCCCCAAGACCTTCCATCATCCTAATATCAACTGGTAAAATGTAGGAAGGAGGGCACTAGACGATCTTCCAGTAACTGTTTGGTACCTACCAGATTTAGGAAGGGGAGTGAACATGGGTATGACCACTTGAGTATGACGAGGCTGGTTTCTGTGTTAAGATGTCAAAGTCGTGTCAAAGTAGTGGGATTTAACATTCTGAAGGTCAGTGTGGGAGAGCCTTAAGCTGGGCGTTTAATGTGACTTCCTAAATTAGAGGGGCAACAGCTACAGGGTCCAGGTACCACTTAGGCTGCGCTTGGCTCAAGGATCTTCGTAAACACTTTATAGAGAGCATGGGCTTTGTACAAATCGTATGGCTTCTGTGACGTTGGACATTTGTGAGGCCGTTGGAAAAACCTTCAGGTAGCAGAGTCACTGAGGTCTTGGTGGTGTGAGCAGTGACAGAGGTGGAACCAGGCCACACAACCTAGGAGGAAGTTCTTCACAAGTCCAAGTCATAAAAATGGATCCTCTCCTTGAGATTGTCACATTAAGTTAGTGTCAAGGCCTTGATTCTGTAATGCTACATGATCTCAGGTATGAAGGTTTGGATGCATGGGACCATGAGGTTACAGCTCAAAGCCATGCTTTTAAAATGCCCATCCAGAACGACCTTCTTTGGAAATCCCATGTGTGTTATACTTGGCAACTATGTAATTAGTCATGGTTATGGGTGGTTATTATATTATGACATTGCCTTGATGCTTGGTGGTTCCTCCGTATTAATGGCAAAGCAACAGAAAGTTTCACTACGTTCATTCTCTGGGAAATATAATCCTATTGCATTTTGTGTGCAAAAAAACAGATTATCTTTAAGTCAACTGGATTTGTTTATGAACAGGTGAACACTGAAAAGAGCCTCATGAAGGAGCAGAGTAATGCTTTGTAGTTAAGCCTACTTAATATCAATATATCATAGTTGCATGTGCCTTAGGAAACGGAGGCATGTTGTGTAAGTTTTCATCCCTTTGCTTCTGATCTTATAGCTGTTTACTTATTACCGGAGGATATGCTCTGCAATTTAGCATTGGCTTGATTTTTATTCATTCACTGAACAAATATATGCAATTGTGTGTGTATATGTGTATAATTATACATACACATGCATAATTACATATACTTACATAGATGCATACACACACACACGCATTGTTTAGGTGCTACTAGAGTTCAAAGAAGTTTTAAATACTTGGAAGCGTTTGGGATATATTCAGAGAGGTGACATATATCACTGTAAAATATGTTGCATGACACTGTAAGAAGTTCCCAATGACTGATGGAAAATACAGTTGTCTTGTGATTCTTAAGAAGAGAGTGTATTTGCTTAGAAAGATTCTGTTTTCAAATTTACATGCCTGGTGCACCGCCACAGATAAAAGTAGGCCTCTTGGGGAGTATATTATACTGATCAAGGTTCAGTTTTGCTAAATTATTCAATTTTTGAGAATGCTTTGATGCATGATTGGTATAGAGGGAGGGGAAAAAATAAGAGTGTTAATCACATCAAAAGAGAAATATTTATTCTGCACCTGTTGTGGTCTAGGCATTGCTATACTCTTATAAATCAGATTATCACTCCCTTGTTTCAGATTCTGCCATGGGTTTTCAATGACTTTTCAATAACATCTGAACTTCTTACTATAATCTCCAAGGCCCAGCATCATCTGACTCGAGTCAGCTTTTCAGCCTCATCTCACTCCCATCTCTGCTTCACTCATTACAGCCAGTCACACAGGCCTTGTCTGCGTTGGGACACTTGCCTTTGCTTTCCTTCTTCTGCCTGAGATAGTTTGTTTTTTTTTTTTTTGCCCCTACCCTCACCTTGCTGTCTTTTTCTCATCCTTCAAGTCTCAGCATAAATGTTACATCCTTAGAAAGTTCTCTCTAGATGAGTGTATATAAAATACTTTTCATCCTGTGATGCTCTCTTGAACATTACCAGATATTTTTCAGTGTAGATACTTCCCGTGTTTCATTTTGTTTCTAAGCATTTACTGCACATAGTCCCCCACCACCCAGCCTGTGAGCTTCATAAAGGCAAGTTAGCTCTTCTTCCTTGTGGTATCTTGAGACCCTTCCCGTGGTATATGGAATTTGATTGACCATCAATAATTATTTGATGAGGGAGTAGACGGATGAAAGACATTTAGATAGGTCCAATTTGAGATGGAAACTGGAGTAAAAGTGGTAAGTTGAGTTTAATTCTCATAGAAGTACAAAATGAAAGTATGACACTGGACATTGTCTCTGAGATGGGAGCAAGAGAATGCTAGCTCATGATGTGAACTTGGGAGAAAGAGGCAGAGAGGAGAGTTTGGAAAGACAGACAGTAATCAAAGATAGAGGGAAGAAGCCAGAAGTGTCACGAATATCAAAGAAGGACAAAATTTCCAGGGGAGGAGGGGAAGTTGGCAATGACCAAACACCCAAGGAAAATGGGTGTTAAGAAGAGTGCATTGAATTTTGATTAGGGACATCACTAGTGATTTTTGAATGGGCCATTTCACTAGATAGATGAGAGTATGAGGTTTCTAGCATTTGCCAAGGACCTGGAAACCTGGGCATTAATAAGAGTAAAGTTAGGCAACATGTGGAGAGGATTATAAAGGTAAGCTAAGATTCTGTTTAATGCCAAAGAGATTTAAAAACTAAGCGCCAAAGGCTGCAAAGAGCATAATATTCAATATACTGCTGAAAGAGGTTAATGGAAATGAAAGCTCCAGGGTAGGAATGCAGTGAAAAAGTGAGGGATGGCAAAGCATACATTTAGGATACGGGAGGAAGGTGGGTAATCCTGTGAGAAATAACACAAGTAGAGGCAAAGATGGCCCAAGGATGCTTTTTTTGTGTTGGATGTAAATTCGCGTTCTTAAAACGTGGTCTTTGGGCTTTTTATATCCAGAATCAGTTTTGGTGCTCGTTAAAAATACAGATTTCTCAGATGCACCCCAGACTTACTGAATTATTCCTTGGCGCGAAGCCTAGGAATCTGCATTTATTGCACTTATTGTTTGCCTGGGTGGCTCTGACACGTTCAAAAGTCTGAAAATCCCTCCCAGTGGAACACAGATAAGTGTACCTCTCATTGAGCCCAGCTAGGCAGTGACGTCTTATGAGGATGTTCCACTGAGGTTTTGATGTACACTTGGGGTTCTTTATGGGAGGGACCAGAGGACTCTCCAGGTTTGGTGAAGCCCGAAGCTTGAACAATTTGTGGGGCTGTTTTAAGGAAAAAACTGAAAAAATTAGAAATACAAACTCAAGAAAACATGACTATGTACTTAGAACGAGGAAATTAAATTATTAATTTTTAAAAGCTGACCTATCATAAAATCCAGAAAAAATAATATTAAGTATCTGACATACTTTTCCTACAGTTTTTGGTGGCATATCCTTTGATTGCCTCTTCATATGAAGGTGCTACCACTTCCTCTGTAGACAATAGAAAGATAATTGTCTCCTATGCTGATTTCAATAAAACTTTTTTTAAAATTATTGATAGTTGTGAAGCATAAAGCATGCAATTTTATGTACAGAATTCAGTCACACGGTGCACACAACCTGAAAACACAAGAATTCTGATTAATTCTCTTTTCCATGATTTCCGTAAGAAAAGAAAAACTGTGGGGAACATTTATTTTCTGTGCTGCATTGAGTATATTCTTGACAGGAGAGAATTTCTGTTTTGACTGGGTGTCAATGAGAATTGAATTCTACACTTGAAATTTTACGTAACTGATGATTAGAAAAAAAATTTCCACCTAGCTTCTGGCTCCTCTAGTATCCACGTATTTCTGGTGCTGGCCATCATAGGACGTGTTTACATGGCAATGTGTCCTTTGGTCATGTACCTTCATGACAGCATGCTTGTTGAGTTGGAGCCTAGGATGGAAGGAGAATTCCTGGAAGACATTCTTATACGAGGGGAGCTAGCATAATGTACTTCTACAGGGAGGTGTCTGCAAACCATGTAAATACATACCACTGCACCCGAACTGTGTGAGCCCCCAATTCAACTTCCTCTTATTCGGACCTTCAAGATGCATGTAAATCCTCCAAAACCACGCAACATAAGGGGAAGGTGAAAAAGGGTCTTTTTCATCTTACTTTAGTTGAGTTTTACAAAAATGTATGATGGCTGTTAATACACTACTAGGACCCCTTCCGGGGCCATGGAAGGGACTTGGATGAGGGAGGACCTGAAACTTCAACTTTATTCCCTATACAGCAGATTTCTCCCAGGAAGAACCAAAAAGAAACACAGATTGGAGTCTGTCTTTCCTCATAAGTTTTTCTTATTTCAACATGTTTCTGTTTTTGACTAGAAAAATTAATGTACTCAGCTTATCTAAATTTTCTTTTTCTAAGCAGGATTATTTATAACAGATGTATCTGTTACCATATTGTTTGGCTGGCAACACTTTGTATTCTTTTTTCTTTTTTTTTAAAATAATTTTATTGGAGTATAGTTGACTTACAATGTTGTGTTAATTTCAGGTGTACAGCAAAGTGAATTAGTTATACATATACATATATCCACTCTTTCTTAGATTCTTTTCCCATATAGGTTATTACAGACTACTGAGTAATAGATTACTTTGCTTTACAGTAGTTCCTTATTAGTTATCTATTTTATATACAGTAGTGTGTATATATCAATCCCAATCTCCCAATTTATCCCTTTCCCCCCCACCGCCCCCGGTAACCGTAAGCTTGTTTTCTACATCTGTGACTCTATTTCTGTTTTGTAAATAAGTTCATTTGTACTATTTTTTTTTTTAGATTCCACATATAAGTGATGTCAACACTTTGTATTATAATCATTTGTACAACATGGCCTCCTTCCTCCCTCCGTCCCTCCTTCTGTCTTTCCTTCCTTCCTTGAATTGCAGACTGGAATGTTTTGTTTGATGTGATTCCTTAAAGTAGGCAGGAAGTATGGTGCTGGTGGAAGAGCCCTCATGACATACAGAATCAGGCACTACACCATGTATCAGAGGATCTGGGTTCTGATCCCCGCTCAGCTTCTAATTCACTGTGTGGCTTGAAAGGTCACTACTTCCCCTTACTGTCTTTGAGCTCCTCAGCTGGTCAGTTAACATGGGGGGAAAAGTCAGTGGTTTCTAAGAATCCGAAGGTTCTGTAGAAGTGCTTCAGGGGTGGCCAAGCCCTCACTCTTGCTTTAAGCAAAGGAGCTCTGCTGGTCTGCTTTATACTCTAGAATTTATTTCAAGATTTTTGCCTTGAAATGGTTGTATTATGGAAAAAAAAAAAAGGTATAACTGATTCATTTTGCTGTGCAATAGAAACTAACACAACATTGTAAATCAACTATACTTCAATAAAAGTCAATTAAAAAAAAGCAGCAGCAGCAGCCAGGGAGGTATCTGGCTTAATAACAGCAACAGCAAAAAAGGCATTTTAAGATAAGCTGTCCCTAATGCCTGGAATGACCTGGGGAGCTTTCCAATTCCATTGTAGAGCTCAGAATTTGATTTTGTATCTGTTAAAAGTTTGGGGTTCTGCTGCATAGTCAGGGTTGAGACATTATTCTAGATCAGTGGTATGCAACCTTGTCTACACTTTAGGATTATCTGGGGGACTTTTTAAAAAATTCCTTGTGATTATTGTTTAATTAACCTGAGTGTAGATGGTTTAAAAGCTCCACAGGTTCCTCTGATGTACATCAGGATCGCAAAATCCGAGTGGAGATAATCATTGCATCTGTCAAGTTCAAATCTGTGTATGAAAAAAAAATCACACGTATGATGTCCATATCCACAGCCTGATAAATATTTATTGACCATGTCATTTCTATTTTATAGCTAAATTATGTAATGCCCCCATCGGTTGGGATAAATGTCAGAGAAAAGGCACCTGGTGTGCTGGCAATATCGCTAGCTTCTGTACACTCATTTGTCAAGAATTTCTCACTGTTCTTCACACCTGCAAAGGTCAAAGACTACAATTCTTGTCCTTGCCCTGCCACAAACCCTGGAGCCGTGCACAAGTGTGTCAGCTTCTCTAGTCTTAAGTCAGCTGACTCATAGAATTAATTGATTAGAATCAAAGGACTTTGCAGATAGGATTCTAAGATTTTGTGATTATTTCCTTAATTTACGGAATATGATTTAATGGAAAAGAAAGGCCTAATTTCCTTCAGACTAGTAAGACATTTATTTTCCCTTCTTATTGATCTTGGTGTGTGAAAAGGTCAGTGAGAGATGACATTGCTGTGTTCCCGTGTTGTTACAACACAGCTCTGGTCTGCAGAATTGTAAGGGGCTGAGTAATACAACTGAGATCCCTTCATAGTGTGAAGCTCAGTGCTTGGTTGGGAAGCCAGGGCTTTGGGAGACTGAAGTGGAAATTTGCAAGAGTACAAACAAGAAGTTCCCCCTGGTGTTTGGCTTGGACTTTTGTACACACCCAGATGGCAGCAGATTTCATAGTGGATGGGAAATCATTCATTCATTCATCATTTACGCCTTCATTTTTTTCACGTATTCATTCCACTCACATATGTTCGAACACATACTCATATTAGGGCCTGGTTTTGGTGCTAGGGGAGTGTTTACAATGACATAGATGTATGTAGATCTTCACTGAGCATTTGAGTTGACCTTAAGTAAGAATTTACTTGGTTTTTCAAATGGAATTCCACTGATGCCTAAAGGCCATGAGTCCTCTGGGGAAGTTTTAGATTTTATGTGTGCATTTTAGTGATTATCTAAAAACCGTACAATAAGTATATTCTGAACCATCTGGAAGATGACCTCATAACCAAGGGTATGATTTTAGGGCCTACATTTTGTTTGTCACCATGGTCCCTCTGGCACCATATATCACTAATGTAAGTGCTATTGACTAAGATGAAAATAAGCAGAGACAGACCTCATTCCTAGAGAATGCAGTCTGCCTACGTGAGGGCCAAATGAAGTAAAAATCCCAAAATAAAGCTTGTGCAGTCATTTGAAAAGAGAAAAGCAGTAGAGGCCATGTTGTCACCTGGCTCACGGCAGAGGAGGGATGCTGTGCTCAGAAGATGCTGTGCTAAGGTCCTTGTACCACATTACGCTGTTTAGTTTTGCAAGTCATCACTCTTCTCAGTAGTCAGTTATTTCCCATTTTGAACGATACGCGTTGGCAGCTTTGTTTGTATTTAATTTTAAAATTTGTTTTGGTTGGAGAATTTTATAGAAGTGATAAGTTTACTTAGATTTGTGTTGGTACCTAATTAGCAGTACCAGTATAAAGATAATTTGTGTCAACAGCGGGGGTTTGGGAAAGCTTCCTTACTTTAAAGGGGATTCGAATATTACTTAATATTGGCAGATATTTTTTTCTAATTTATCTCACTCTGCTATTATCACTGTTTAACTAGTTTGTTCTCCCCATTAGCCTGCAAGCTCCTGGAAGGCACGTTCACACCTTACTTGACTTTGAGCCTCTTTTATGTTTATTAAATAAATGTGTTGATAACAATTAGAATTGTCTAACTCATAAGGACCACTTGAAAAGGGTAGTGAGATCTCTGTCAAGGGAAGCATTTAAGCACAGGCTATCTATCGCCTTTTGAAGATCCCTGAGTCAAGTGAGGCTTAATCTATGTGCCCATCAGCACCCCTTTGAACTCTGGAATGGAGGGAAGATCAAATTTGTTACTTTTGCCACTAACTTTTTGGCAATACAGAATGATTGCATCTGAGATAATTTTACCTCCCCCCTCCCCCAAATCAGTTGCTAAGTAGTAGTATTATACCACCATGAAGAACTGCTGGGGTTAATTTATTTTCTCAGGTGAATTCTAAATTTCACCCTGAGGACTTTGTCTCCCTCACAAAGATGTTGGAATTCTAAGAATCATTTGGAAAATGGCTTCCTACGGGTCCCTCTCCTCCTGTGATATATATATATGTGGCCGTCTCAGTGCATATCATGAGAGATGTCTGCGTGAAACGGGAGAGCTCATGCAAGCCTCCAGAGGAGCCACTTTTGTCCAGGGGAAGCAGATTTTTTGAGTTGTCAGGAGGGTGGAAACATATAGACAGCAGTCAGCCATATCTCTTCATCAGTTGATTTTTTTCCATTCTTTTTTTTTTTTCCCCCTCTCTCTGAGCAGTTTAATGTGAGTGCTTCTCTCTCACCTCATTTATTTCAGATGCCTCAGGAACAGTACACCCACCACCGGAGCACCATGCCCAGCTCCGAGGGACCACAGGTATACAAAGTGGGGATTTATGGCTGGCGGAAAAGATGCCTGTATTTCTTTGTCCTACTCCTGATGATTTTAATACTGGTGAACTTGGCCATGACCATCTGGATTCTCAAAGTCATGAACTTCACGATTGTAAGTAAAACCACATGGTTTTCTTTAGCTTTCCTTGGGGGAAGGGAAAGCATGGGGCAAGAAAAAGAAATGTGGAAAGTGATGGCAATAGGATTCAAATAACCTGTACGCTGGTATCTTGGTGAAAAAACATTGCTGTTCAGATTACATGTGGGGATTGACTTCTTTTAGATCTCAATTCTTCAGAGGCTGGTAATCCACTTTTGCGGCACTTTCCTTCCTTTATGATCCATCGTGTATGCTTTCCTTCTATTTTGATAACTGTGTTTCTGTAATCTGTAGCTTACGAGTACTTTGAGTAAATAATCCAAGGAGAAAGATGTGATAGAGTCCAAAGTAGTCAGTTTTTCCAAATTTTAATGGTGATTAAGAAAGTTTTTGTGAGGTAGGGATTGAAACATCAGAGTAAAATTAGTCTTTGGGGATTATCTAAGAATTTTCACTGTCTGTTTCCACCTGATAGCTCATTACTATGGTTCATGGGGCATTTCCTCCATTTTCAGGATGGCAGTTCTCTTTCCTACTGCTTGGGTAGGATGGAAACGAGAGTGTAGCCATGTTACATTTTTTTAAAAGAATTTGTGGTTATGCTTCTTTGAAGAATTTCTGCACTTAGGACCACTCTACAGATTGGACATTTACTTGTTGAAGTTCAAATGAAAAGAAAATCCTGGCAAAATGATTTCTGGAGTTACTCTGAGGTTTTTCCCTAGAGCTTTTCTGGAGATTATAACAGTACAAATATTATAATTTCTCTTATTAGTGATGGCATAGTGGGCAGTAATCTGCTGCCCTGAGAACACTTGCTTTTCCTCTTGTGATGGCAGACGTAAGTAATTACATTGGCAGTAAAAAGAACTCCTGTTTGATAAGGAAACGTGACCATAACACAATTAAGAGTAAGGTTTTCATGTGAAAATTCAAAATAGAATAGAAAATCCAAATATATGCCTTTCCTGAATTATAAAGTTGATTTTTATCCTTAACACCCTGTGCAGAGATAGACTTTCTTGCCTTTACTCAGGCCATTTCTTCTCCTTGGGCTGCTTTTCTCCATCTTTTGTGCCTGGTACGACCCCTCCTTCATGCTTCTGTAGCCCCATTAATGTGTTTATTATTATACTGATCACTCCAGACAATACTTTTTATGTGTGCTTCCCAGGCAGAGTGAACTTTGAGAATAGCAAGGGCTGCATCTCTTTTCCGTGGGCCTCCATTCATCACTCATGGGAGGTGCTGTTGGTACTTGACTCCCGAGGATTCTATAAACCATGGTTAGAAACAATGCATCAGAATGGCTCATTTTTTTTTTATTGAAGTATGGTTGATTTACACTTTTGTGTTAATTTCTGCAGTAGAGCAAAGAGATTCAGTTATACATATATATATATGTTCTTTTTTATATTCTTTTCCATTGTGGTTTATCACAGGATACGAATATAGTTCCCTATGCTATACAGTAGGACCTTGTTTTGTATCCATTCTATATACATTCTGTTTATACTAGTTTGCATCTGCTAACTCCAATCCATCCGTCCCCGACTCCCTTCCCCTTGACAACCACAAGTCTGTTCTCTACGTCTGTGAGTCTTTTTCTGTTTCATAGATAGGTTCATTTACGTCATATTTCAAATTCCACATATAAGTGATAATATATGGTATTTGTCTTTCTCTTTCTGACTTCACTTAGTATTATAATCTCTAGATCCATCCATGTTGCTGCAAATGACATTCTTTCATTCTTTTCTAAGGTTTGGTAGTATTCCATTGTATATATGTACATCTTATTTATCCATTCATCTGTCAGTGGACATTTAGGTTGTTTCCATGTCTTAGTTATTTTAAATAGTGCTGCTATGAACATAGGGGCACACGTATCTTTTTGACTTATAGTTTTGTCTGGATATATGCCCAGGAGTAGCTGGATCATATGGTGACCCTATTTTTAATTTTTTGCTGGACCTCCATACTGTTCTCCATAGTGTCTGTACCAACTTACATTCCCACCCACAGTGTAGGAGGGTTTCCTTTTCTCCACACCCTCTCCAGCATTTATTATTGGTAGGCTTTTTAATGATGGAGGATGGCTCACTTTTTAATACTTGCAGTAAACTCTAGGAAACTAAGCTTCTGTATTGCAATATTAAGTTTGGAAGATGATACAGGTCAATTTCCATGGGATTGTAGGGGTCTAAGATAATATGTTCTAGACTATTGGAGCACGTCAGCTTCTACTTCTGAATCAGAGTAGGTAAACACTTTTTGAACTTGGACTTACTTTATAGACAAGCAAACTTCAGAGAAGTATTTTAAGCAGCAGAGAGAGAAAGATGTGATCAGATTTGTAGTCTAGATACTTGCTCAGGTGAGGATGCAATATAATGGAGAAAGTTTCTCAGAGTTTGGGCCTCTAAAAGGTGTCCTGAGTCTGTTTGATCTTAAATCCAAGGGACCATAGTTGTCTTTTGTCGATAGGCATGTTCTGTGATGTTTTTATTTTGTATTTCAAAAGCTTTAAAGTATAAAACCTTCTGTATTGTAATATGAAATAGGAGAAGACTGAAGTTAGGGCAGTAGAATGGAGAGTAAAGATTCAGAAAACGTTTAAAAGATGGAAGCAACACACCTCAACTACTGCTTGGATATAAGAGTTGAGGGTTTGGAAGACACTCTGGAATACCCCCGGGTTCTGGCTGGTGAGATGGTTGGATGGTAGGACCAAAATAAAACAGGATAGGATTCATTACCTTCCCACTGGAACTTAGCCGGGACTCGTGAATCCCCCTAATTCCCTGTTTGGGGCTCTTTTTGTTTTTAGCTAGTTTGAGGTAAAGTTAATTCATAGAACCCGAAAGAATTGAGGGTGGATGTGGTGGAGAATATGAAGTCAAACCCTGACAACCGTGATATGATACAGATATGGCTTCTCGAGTGTGCTTTATCTGTCAGGCTTAATAGTGAGAGGTCTATGCAAATGTATACTGAGTGACACTTCACTCTGAATGTGTGGGAGCTTGGGGAGCAATATGATATTAAGGTCATAATCTCTATGAAATAGGCCATTTCCTGTAGTTAACTAAATTGATTGCCAAAGTTGAGAGTTCTTAAAGCTTTACGAAACCAACTACTTACTAAAGTGAGAATAATGCCATGGTTAGCCATAATTGGTGCTTTATAGCAGTAATGCTTTGAAGCAAATAGAGCTGAAGTGTCAGAAAATTGGTCTTTCCCTGTACGTTAAAAGCATATTCTCTGTCAATTACAGTATAATACACATTCTTTTAGAATTATAATTCTTTTCCACAAATAATAATTTACTGATAGTGAAGAGCCTGGGAAAGAATGAGGTATTAACCAATGTTACATTGGTGATGGTGGGGTGAACGAACATAGGAAATCAGTGTGACAACGGTTAAGCACTTTATGCAGGGATTGTCAATAGGAAACGGTGATTATTTTGTACCCCTGGAATGTTTGATAATTTGGAAAATCTCACACTGTAATCAAACCCTCTGAGTAATGACAAACCAAGACAGTGACATCATCTGAAAGTGTTTCTGAGGACTTGGCAATTTATCCAAGATCGGACATCCAGAATTTTCTTTTCTGTCAGACTTACATTTTCTGCCATCCCCAGGGGTATATGCTGGAAGAGTCCTTACATTATAACAATCTGGAAAAACATCCAACCAAGTTTTCTTTGTCCCAAATGTAAACCAGAAGAAAAATGAATTTTCTCTCCTCTGCTTTCAGCAGATTATTATGGTGTTCATTATTAAGCAGGACAACATTATTCTCTCCTACTCTTCTCTATTATTTTTCCCTACTTGAAGGAGTGTTTGGTTTACCTATGTTATAAACACCTGTAGGTTAACCTGTCCTAGTTGATCACACACTGTACTTTACAAGAGGACTAGAATTTATTAAGTGTGTTCTGTGCCAGTCACTGTGCTTGGCAGTTAAAAAATCTCTTTTAATTTTCCAAACAACTCTACAAATTAGGTATTATAATCTCCATTTTAGTAGAATAAAACCCAAGGCTCAGAGAAGTTGAGTGGCTTCCTAGAAGACAGAGCTAGTAAGTCAAAGAACGGGTGCTTGACTTCAAAGCCCATCCCTTTCCACCACACTTTACCTGATCCTGCTAACTGCTACAATGACCTGGCTTTTCAACAAAACTCTGAAACTGCCAGAATGGTTCATCATCTTCGTTACCCACCCTGTGTCCTCCGATCACACATTTCCCTCCCAGCCGAGACATCCACTGACATTTCCTGCCTGGAGTAGTTTGCAGTAGTGCTGGCTTTTCAGTCCTTAACTCAGTTCTCTTTGCACTACAGCTGATGCCCCTCTCCCTTCACTGCCTTCACCTTTTGTTTTAGCCCCTTGTTATGTTTATGTAAACATTTAATATAAACTTAATAATACTATCTGTGGCATAGGTTGGTGTGTAGACTCCATGAGTTAATGCACGTTGGGCGTGTACGTATAGCAGCCACTCACCCGTAGGAAGAGTCTGTGCCGGCGACAGAAAGTCATGGGAGACCCCATACCACATGGCAGTGGTTAGGGGCTCAGACTCTGGACGCATGCTCTAGGTACACATCTAGGTTCTGCTACTTACTTTGGCAAATTTCACAACCTCTCTGTGCTGCAATATACTGGGAGTAATAGCAGTACCTACCTGTTCAAAGGATTGTTAGGAAGAATAAATGAGGTGATGCATGTCTAGTGCTTAGAAATGGAGCTTGGCACACAGTAAGTGCCTTATGTTAGTGTTTGCCATTATCATCATCACCATCACCATCACCATCATCATCATCATCATTTACTGAAGGCTCATTTTGCACCGGACTCTATGCCATAGCAAGTTGTAAGTATTATGTAACTTAATCCTTAAGTGGCTAGATAGCAACTTCACAGGGAGGAGAGAGGCTCAGTAACTGGATTTGGGATCACAAAGCTAAAAAGTGGAAGAGTAAGGATTTGAATCCAAGCAGTCTGAGTGTGAAGCCTGGTTTATTAATCTGTGTGACATATCGTTGGGCAGTGCAGAAAGCCCTAGGACAAGTGTCAAGGAACTGGACACCTAGTGGGCCATGAACGACATCACCTTTTCCCTCTGGGGCTCAGTAAAGAAATGAATGCATTGAAGCAGGTGTCCTTGAGGACTGCAAGGCATCTTCCTGTTTGAACACTACAGTTTTGTCTTTTGAACTTTGCCTTGACCATGTGAGATCTTACTCTCTAGAGGGCTGATGCTTCTGACAAAGCATTCCAGCAGCCCAATCCAGATACCTTGGCCTCAGAAGACCTCCCCAAACACTGCAGTATTGATCGTCTACACTATCATTTAGCACAAGTGGTCACTGAGTGGAAAAACTTAAAAGGCTTGGGGATTTTCAATAGGTGGCATGATCTCTTAGTCCAGTGAGTGTGAAATTATTCATCATTAGATGAAGTAGGAACCTAAGGAGTCACTTGCTCGCACATCCTCATTTTGCAGATGATTGAACCAAAGTAGATGCGAGGTTGCCTGACCCAGCTTCAGCACTCCAGCCATGCCGGGAACTTCTCAGGAGCAGGGATTACATTCTATTCATCTTTGTAGGCATGACCCAGTGCTTGGTATGCAGTCGGCTTTCAATATGTGTTTGTGAATTGTCAAACACATTTGACAGTTTTGTGCAGACCACATTCATGAGATGATGGATGTCAAGTACTCGGTCAGTGCTGGGCACGTGATAGGTCCTTGATAAATTATAGCTAGCTATACCTGTGTTTAATAGATCCCCTAACTTCTCTTTCTCTTGTCATTCATCAAAATTACAAAATTCAAACCACTGTATTTGTGATTATTTAAGAAATGAATGTCCACTTGTTTAATAAAAACTTGTACAGAATTTTAAAATTTTCCTGTATAATCCCCATAAAACCCCTATGAGGTAGGTACCACTGTTACCCATATTTTACAGATGGGGAGTAGGAGGCTCCACGAAGTGCAGTAACTTGTCCAAGGTCATGCCGTTAGTGAGTGATGAAGCTGGGATAGGGTCGCAGGGAGTCTGGCTCTTGAGCCCACGCTCTTTTTTTTTTTTTTTTTTTTTTTTGCGGTACGCGGGCCTCTCACTGCTGTGGCCTCTCCCGTTGCGGAGCACAGGCTCCGGACGCGCAGGCTTAGCGGCCATGGCTCACGGGCCCAGCTGCTCCGCGACATGTGGGATCTTCCCGGACCGGGGCACGAACCCGTGTCCCCTGCATCGGCAGGCGGACTCTCAACCACTGCGCCACAAGGGAAGCTCCAAGCCCACGCTCTTAATCAGTACACTGTGTTGCCCATTTTCCAAGTGCTATTTTTCATGAAGACAAATTGAATTTGTTCAGTGCAATGTCTAAAACATGATTTATTTACCCTAAAGTAAGATAAAGATCCACTGAGGGTCAGAGGAAGGCATTCTCATATTTGTAAATTGGACACATTGTAAAACAGTAAAAGCCAGGGAGAATGGGCGGTGTGTTCCATAACTCCGAACACTAATACACCATCTGTTTGGAGAAGGCTCAAGGAACCGTTACCCAGTCAAACTAACTCAAGTAGAGGGGAGTGAGGATACACATGCAGAGGGAACAGGAAAGGGGGTCTCCTGGGTGCATGAGTGGACCTCACAGCCTCACTGTCAGGAACCAAAGGCAGCTCTGGGGATGCCCACCTTCTGGCTTTCCTGGACCACGTGGCCTTGGTCTTGCCCTGGAACATTTGTTTCTGTTGGCAGACCAAGATCCCTCTACCTTTGTGGTGCTACCAGTTACCTCCTGTGTTTATTCAGGTTTCCTGCTTCCTTGCATCTTCAACATGCATGTGCCTTTGACCTTTTCTCTGTAATGACTTTCCCCTTCAGCTCCCACCTCTACCTGCCCCAGTCTGTTGTTACCCAGGTGAAATCCCAGAGAGGGAACCGCACTGGCTCAGCAGATTGTGCACACCACATTGTACTTGCTTATATGTCATGTGAGATGCCTTATCAGCTGTGACCTGAGTGGGCAAAGTCATGGAGTCAGAGTCCTGCTCGTTGAGCAGCCAGGCCAGAACTTCCCTCCCGCTAGGTCAGAAATTCACTTGAAAATCACACCTGCACTTGATCTTTGATAAACATTGCCCTTTTTAAGCTTTTCTCTTATTTCTTATGTTTTCTCAGAAGTCCTCCCAGGTTAAGGTGAAGACTCCCTCTTTTGTATTTGCTGTACCTGGTGTCCTGCAGCGGGGGGACGTGCAGTATGGCATTATTTTATTTTCCTGTCTGTTTCCCCTACAGGGACTGTAACCTTAAACTATTCATTTTTATATCCACAGCTTTAAATATGTTGCTTAGCATGTAGTAGATATTTAGAATATTTATTGAATAAATGAATGGGAAAATAATTATGAATAGCCCGTCACTTTAAAGTGTGTAAAGATGGGTTAATAGAGCTTTATATGGCTTTTAAAATGAAGTATTAGTAGATTTATTAAGGTAGACAGATCATAAATAAGATGAGTGCTTAAATTTGATTATGAAAAGGTATTTTTAATACAGACACTCCTTCCTGTGTATCAACGGCCTGCTGTATTTTAATTACATGAGTCAGGAGTGTGAAATAGAAGAGAAGCAGCAGACACCATCCTAGTTAATATACAGATTTTCTCAGCAAATGGGAGCAAATGACATTATTGGCTTTAGTTATACTTTTCACTCAACACTGTTAATGAATATGTTGTGTGTGTGAGTAGCGTTTGCTTCAGCTCGGATGCCAGCGTCACTTGGAAAGGCTTTTCATATTGAGAACACTGTGCTTTCCATCTCTCAGTGCTCTGTCTCTGACAGTCACGTTTTCATCCATTAGCTCAAATTCATCAAACTGAAAAATGGCCAAAAATGTTATTTTTTAAGCCGGCATGAACATTGTGATACAGAAAAACAAAGGACAGAAATCCACTCTGTTCCATGAATAGTCCTGGGATACAGCTCTGTCATGTCCTGTTTCGTTTGAAGCTTACTGTGTTTTATACCTTTTGCAAGAATGCAGATCCTCAAGGATGATTTTGGTCCTTATAATTGCTGCAAAATGCTATGAACCAAGCTTGTTACAAATTTGTACAATTTATTGGGCACATTTGCTGCAATTCAATTGGTATTAAGCACACTATGCAGTACACTGGTTTGTCTGGTCATTAAAGATTATAATAAAGAAAATCCTCTACTTTAATAGATCATAATTTACTAGGAAGAAAAAATAATACATCCCCCCAAATGACAACTCTTTTAAGGGAGTGTGAAAGAAGAAATTAGCTAAAGCTAAAAGGCCTTGGGTTGAGTCTTAAAGGATGGAGAAACCCTTTTGAGTGGTGACTGTAGCCTGGAAGCATGGGTGTTAAACTCTGATGGGGTGCCTCAGACACTGGGAAACTTGAGTGCCAATTATAAATAAATCACTATGCAACGTTAGCCTATTTGGATAACATTCATGACCTTTCCCGCTTGCTATCCTTTTCATACACTCAAAATTCATTTTTTGCCCTTTGCCTCCGGATTTCTCTGGGGCCAGCAGCCCGCCGACCAGGGGCCCGGGGCCACGCGGGCTCAGCCGACTACCATGAGCTCTGTGTCAGACCAGCAGTTTGCAGGTGGCCGGAGGAGGCGCAGGAGGACGCGGCCCGGGCGGATGAGGAGCCGCAGCTGCTGCGCAGAGCCGGCATCTGCAAGTGGTTCAACGTGCGCATGGGATTCGGCTTCCTGTCCATGACTGCCTGCACGGGGGTCGCACTCGAGCCCCCGGTGGATGTCTTTGTGCACCAGAGTAAGCTGCACATGGAGGGCTTCCGGAGCCTGAAGGAGGGTGAGGCCATGGAGTTCACCTTTAAGAAGTCTGCCAAGGGCCTGGAATCTATCCGAGTCACCGGCCCTGGTGGGGTGTCCTGCACTGGGAGCGAGAGGCGGCCCAAAGGGAAGAACATGCAGAAACGCAGATCAAAGGGAGATAGCTGCTGCAACTGCGGAGGTGTAGGCCATCATGCCAAGGAATGCGAACGGCCACCCCAGCCCAAAGAGTGCCACTTCTGCCAGAGCATCAACCGTATGGTAGCCTCGCGTCTGCTGAAGGCCCAGCAGGCTCCCAGCTCCCAGGGAAAGCCAGCCTACTTTCGGCAGGAGGAAGAAGAGATCCACAGCCCTGCCATGCTCCCCGAGGCCCAGAATCGAGCCACAGTGGGTGGGGGCTATCCGTGTGTGATCAGGAAGTTTTGAGGAACAGGCATCCATCGGCAGAGTGGAGAAAGGGGGGACAGGGTGGGTAGGGGGCAACTGGCACTGCCATATATCTCAGGCCGGGGTCACAGCGTCACCCCCTCTTCCCTCTTGGTGGAGGGAAGGGGTGAGGCAAAAAACTCCAATCATGCTCTATCCAAATGCACGTGAGGGCTTTGGGGGTAACCCTTCCTGCATGCTTTATCTGAGTCTCCACCCCCAGAATCTCCAGCTTCTGAAAGTGGGCTGGATAGGGAAGTTGTTTTACTCTTCAAGAAGGATATGGAATAATATTTCCCATGCCAGAGTGAAAAGATTAAGCATGAGACCAGATTGATGGACCCAACCCACAAGCCACTACCTTCTGTAGGAGGAAATATCTCAGGGGTAAGCCAGGGTTTTCCACATCCTGTCTCCTCATAACCCCCTCCTGGGATAGAGTGCTGACCACTGTCCCAAGCAGTGGGCTGTGATGATAGGCAGAAGGGGTGGTTGAGGGAACAGCTGCAGACCTGCTGCTTCTAAGCCCACTCCCACCCCATTCTGGGCCAATGCAGTTTTATTTATTTGCTCCCTTGGATGACTGTACCTTGGGTCCCACTTTCTCCAGGATGCCAACTGCACTAGCTGTGTGCGAATGACGTATCTTGTGCATTTTAACTTTTTTTCCATAATATAAATATTCTGGTTTTGTATTTTTGTGTATTTTAATCTAAGGCCCTCATTCCTGCACTGTGTTCTCAGGTACATGAGCAGTCTCAGGGATAAGTCGGCAGCAGCTCCAGGTCTGCACAGCAGGAATACTTTCTGTTGCTGTATCACCAGAGAGAACAACTATTTGGAGCATATAGCCTATTGAACTCCTCATTTTTGCCAACTAGAGCTGGCTTTTCTGCCATAGTGTCCTCTTGAAACCCCTCCACCTTCAGTGTTTCATGGGAGACTAGGTTTTAACTGGGTTGCCTCATGACTTGGTCTCCTTCTACTGAAAGATTGGAAATTGGTCTGAACAGGAAAAGGTGGTACAGAGAGGTTAGGAGAGGCTGGGCCAGGTGAAAGGTGCAGAGAGGGGAAGCCAGGATTAGGCCGAGGTCATCTGTATGTGTGATAAAGGATTCCTGTTCCAGACCTCTAATCCCAGGGCACAGGACTCACTTTACATACCAGGTCCATCCTTCACTGGATTGGGCTAGGCCTAACACACAACAGGGTGTATTGTGTATGTTTTTGTAAAAACTGTGAGCTGGTAAGGACAGGTTTTAAGAACGATTCCTCTGTACTCATCTTGAGCTGCCCAGAGATGGATATATGAAACAAGGATAAGATCCTTAATCTTTAACAATTCTAAGAGAACATCAGCTTCCAGAGAGAACATCAGTGATGGCTTCTTTGTGGTTTCCCAGAGCCAGTATCCTGCCCTGCTGCAGCAGTGATTAGTGTCATGGTAGCGAAAGGAGAAAAGGGGGTGTCATTTACATGCTGTGAGATCACTGCAAACCTACCTCACTGTGTTGTAATGGGGCAAATGCAATAGAATGCATTGGGTGATGTGTGTCTGATCCTGGGTTCTTGTCTCCCCCAATTGCTGCCCGCCTCTAGTTATTGTATTTGTCTGGGCTTCGTAGGACTTCACAAGTAGCTCATTTGGTGGTTGCTAGGTGGCCTAGTTTGTGTAAATATAATGAGTTGGTCTTCTGCATGTTCTTTTGGGATTTTATTGTTTACAAACTTCTTTTTATATTGAGAAAAATAGCCAAAGCATCTTTGACAAAGGGTCTGCACCAGCCAAAAAGATCTGAAACATAAGCTTGGGGGCCCCCCTTCTTGAAGTGGGAGGTCTTGAACTACACTTTCTTTTGTGTCCCCCTTCCCCTGTTTCCCATTTCAAACAAGATCTTCTGTCCTAAAAACTGGATTCCTACCCCCTCTCCTTTCCCCCTTTGTGTCCCCCCAAAATAGTCCATATACCTGTACGTTTAATTTGTGGGATGTCTGTGGTTAAATGACTTGTGCAAAAATCCTGAAGAAGCTATGAACTCTCCATCCCTTGTTCCCAGTCTCCTGAGCCATGATGTGATTCCTGCCAAACGGACTGCTGTCTTTGGATGGATTCAAACGTACTTTAATCTCTAATCCTAGGGTAGAGAGGAGCAATGAAGGGGCCTTCCATGTAGAAAGTGGGGTTGGGAGACCACGAAAGGAAAGATGAATGTTTAGGCAAGTCACTCAGGAACTTATATGCAGGTGCAAGAAACTTAAGTTGAAGTGGCCACAAGATTGTTTAATAGGAGATGGACGAATGTAATTCCATGTTTACTGCTAGAAACCAAAGCTTTGTGTGAAATCTTGAATTTATGGGGAAGGAGGGAGGGTAGAAAAGCATGTACCTTTCCCTCATCCCTTCCCCTCATTACTGCAGGAGACTGAGCCCCCTTGGGCTTTGGCGACCCCATCTGGGCAGTGTTTATTTGATGGTTGATTTTGCTGTGCCAGGTACTTCCTTTCCCATTTGCTATCATTTTGTAACACACATGCTGACCCTTTTCCCTTCCCCTTCTTTTCCTTGGGAAAATACAATGAATGAACACTTATTGGTACTGAAAAAAAAAATCATTTTTTTTGTGATTCTAGAATTGAGAAAAATAATGTCAGAAAATCTCCCTGAAAGTATTTCTGTCTTTTTCCATCACACTTAGCTGCTCACACGTGGAATTTTTAGGTATTTGGGGTCATGCAGCTGTGAACTCTGAATGGCTCTCAGAAATCGGAAGTCGTGACCACATCTTGGGGATTTCTGCACTCTTACTGAGGCATTAAGCAATAATAGGAGAGAAGTTCTGAATCCTAAGAGGCATATTACCACTGTGAACTTAAGGATCAGTCCTTCCACAGCAGACATGACCTTATTCAGACTGTAGAAAGAGACACATTCATGAATATGAAGTTTCAAGTCAGTTGGGTTGCCTGTGTCACTAGTTAGAATTTCTAAGTTTAGAGTGGCTTTGTAAATACTTTGTCTAGAACTGATTGTCTAATATGGTATTAAAATTAAGTCACATGAAAAATTCAGTTCCTGAGTCACACGAGCCATGTCACACACAGTCAATAGCTACATGGGGTTAGTAGCCACCATCATCATCAGAGCAGATAGAAAACATTTCCACCATTGCAGAAAGGTCTTTGTTACAAAACAGGTCTCGAATCCGCAAGCCTACCTCTTAGATAGGTCTTGGAGAACATGCAACGTCAACGTGGACAGAGAAGTTTTTCATTTCCCCCTATACAACAATTTGTGCCTTTTCTTTACATGCCCTGGACAGTTTTTAAGACCTGGAGCCATAGGCTTAAGGTGGGAAAAACCGCCTTAAAAACCTCAAGGCCCCCAAAAACCCTCAATTTAACAGAAAGGTTCTCATAATCTGATGAACAGATGGCTGCAAATAACTACATTTCTAGCAGCTTTGTTCCTTTTCCTCATACCCGTTCTCTTCCTCCTCTCCTCTTTTCAGTATTTCTCCTCCGGTAGGTAGTGAGGCTGTGATAGATTTTTCATCTTCCCAGTGAGGAGCAAGGTGGACCTTTGATGGGTGAAGGGCTGTATGGAGCAGGAAGGGTCAGGGACCACTTCTGAGCCTTATTCTTCAAACCTGTAAAATATGCAGTTTGACCAAATGATGCTCTACAAATGGTCCTCTACAGCTTATATAGTTTCTAATTAAGGGATCCTCCTATACTCTTGGACTCAGAATGAGAGACTGAGTCGCTTTTTCCTCTAAAAGTGTGTGTGTATTTATGTGTGCCCACACTATATTTAGTTAGACAAAATTCCAAGATGCTAAATACCAGGAAGTATATCTCATGTGCTGTTTTTTTACTTTCTCATCTTAACCCATTCAATTATTTAATGAATAATTAGTCTCATTATCTATTGCTGTGCAGCAAACCACCCCAAAACTTAGCAGCTAAATATAACAGTAATAATTTATTTTGCTCAGGACTCTTCAGTTGGGGCAGAGCTCAGTGGAAATGGCTTCCCTCTGCCCCCATGATGTCTGGCACCTGAGCTAGGGAGACTCCAAGGCTGGGGTTGACTCAACAGCAGGGGCTAGAATCATCTAGAGTCTTCCTTACTTATGTGTGGGCAGTTGACGCTGTCTGTGAACTGTGACCTCTGTAGGCCAGAACACCTACACGTGGCTTCTCCATGTGGGCTAATGTGGGCTTCCTGTTCTTATGGTAGCTGGGTTCCAGGATGCATGTTCCACTTAAACGAAGTAGAAGTGCCTAATGCTGTTATGACCTAGACTTAGAAGTCAGGTAGCATCACTCCTACATCACTCTGTTAGTGAAGGCAGACACAAAATCCTGTCTAGATTCAGGGGAAAGGCACACAGAATCCCCTCTACATGGGGGAGTTGCAAGGTTCTAGAGGAGCTTGTAGGATGGGAGATTGTTGTGGGTTGAATGGTGGCCACCAAAAGATAAGTCTTCAGCTTAATCCCTGGATCCTGTGAATGTTACCTTCTTTCACCTTTACTAGGTTAAGGATCTTGAGATGAGGATATCATCCTGGATTATTTAGGCAGACCCTAAATCCAATGACAGGTGTCTTTATAAGAGTCGGGCAGAGAAATATTTGACATAGACAGAAGAGGAGCAGGCAATATGACCACAGAGGCAGAGGTTGGAGCGATGTGGCCATGAGGAATGCCCACAGCCTCTGGAAGATGGAAAAGGCAAAGAAGGAATTCCCCTCTGGAGCCTCCAGAGGGAGTGGAGCCCAGCTGACACCTTGGTTTCAGACTTCTGACATCCAGAAATGTGAGAGAATGAATTTCTTTTGTTTTAAGTGATCAGTTTTTGATAATTTGTATGGTGGCTTCTGGAAACGAATGCAGAGATAGGGTTCTGGCCATCGTTGGAAAGTACAGATGGTCCCCAACTTAGGATGGTTCGAATTACGATTTTTCAAGTTTATGATGTTGCAAGAGTGATGTGAATGCAGTAGATCCAGTTTTTAATTTTGAGCCTTTCCTAGGCTAGAGATGTGTGGTACGGTCCTGTCTGGTAACACTGACCTGCAGCTTACAACTCCAAGTCAACCATGCCATCACAAGGGCGAACATCCCATATAGACTTGCACCCATTCTGTTTGTCACTTTTAGTGCAGTATCCACTAAATTACATGAGATATTCCATACTCTATTATAAAACAGGTTTTGTGTTAGATGAGTGTGCCCCACTGTAGGCTAGTGTAAGTGTCCTGAGCACATTTAAGTTTGGCGAGGCTTAGCTGTGATGTTTGATAGCTTAGGTGTATTAAATGCATTTTCGACTTAAGATATTTTCAACAGATGGTGAGGTTTTCGGAATGTGACCCTATTGTAAGTTGAGGAAGATCTGTACTATGTGCCACACCACCACCACCACCAACTGCTACAGACCATGCACACACCACACGTACTGAGCGCAGTGCTGAGTGCCTACCTGAGTTCTCTCTTCTTTCCTCGCAGTGACCCTGTGAGGCAGGGTGCTATTATCTCCTGACCATGCACACACCACACGTACTGAGCGCAGTGCTGAGTGCCCACCTGAGTTCTCTCTTCTTTCCTTGCAGTGACCGTGTGAGGCAGGGTGCTATTATCTCCCATTTAGCTATGAGGAAACTAAAGCCCAGAGCTTGATTAACCTCCCCAACTTCTTCAGCTAGTAAGTAATAGGGTTAGTATGTAGTTTTTATGTCTGCATACATACTACGTATACAAGGACATATTACGTGTACATATACACGCATGTGTACAAATATGTCGAACTCGAAAATTTATGCTTTTAACTTTATTCAGAAATGTTTACTGTCAAAAAATAAAAATGTGTCATAACCAGTAATGCATTCACTTGCAGAATTTTCAGTGGCACTGCTGGTCATTGTGTAGCTAGGAATAACAAGGAGTGGACATTTTAAAGCTACTTCAGTAGTGGTTCAGTCTTTGACGACTACAAGCAGTTTTAGCTTCTTGAATACTTTAAGGAGTCACACTAACTACAGAACCAGCACCTGTGTTATAAGAATCATGGTTTGGTTGCCTTTTGAATTACTTTTCTGCCTTTCCTAAGCCACATGTGAAATCGTCTAACTAAATAAGGAGTTGCTTTGATAAATAAGGATTTAAAGAATAGGGAAAACAATCCTTAGTAGGATCATAGCCTTTCTATATTTAATAGAGAAACCTCCTAACTGGAATGCTTGTAGTATACATAAAAGTACGCGTATTAGTCAGCCTTTAATTATCGGCCAGCTTTATTAAGTGGAAAACTTAGCATCTCCTAACAATTGATTTGCTAATAGTAGATGCTCTGTGTTTATTGTTACAGGAGGAGTTAGTGAGTGGAACTTGGGCTCAGCTTAAGCCTTTTTCAGTGGAAAACAATACAGTGTAGAGCACTGAGTCATTTAATAGCCACTTACTAAGACCCTAATGTGAGCAGACACTGTGATGGAGTCCTGACATGTGGTTCCCGCCACAAAATCTAACAATTAAAAAATCCATAAAATCATTATCATCACCATGTGGGCATAATCATCACTTAATTTCAACAAGCATTTTTAGGTGCCTACAACTTACCGAGAGACACAATAAAAGAAAAAAGAACTTCATTCTATCCACATAACATCCCTTAGGTTTGTAAACGTTCTTGGCACCTTAGAAAGTTGGTTCACATCTACTGTATTTTGTGATTCTCTGCAAGCATCCCCATGGGAAAGATATGGCAGGGGTAATTTAATTTTACACTTTTGACTGAAGGGGCAGCTGGGGATCAGTGATCGGTTTAAGGTCTCATGCCTAATAAGTACTACAATCAACCCCCCATTTTAGAAAAAATACGAATGAACAGTGAGCAGTAGAGCTCAGCAGCAAATACCTTTTGCAGACTCAAGGAAGTCATTGAGCCAGGGCCTGTGGATGTGTGGTAAAAGACTCGGCACATTGTCGTCCCTTAGCTAGCCGTCATATTTGGGTTGCCCAACGGCAGGGAGTTTTGACCATTAATATGCTGACTGTAATCGGCCATGTTAATCAAGCATGTTTTCTCTCTCTAACAATTCTCTTAACTCCAAGATTTAAAAAAAGTACTCTTGGGCTTCCCTGGTGGCACAGTGGTTGAGAGTCCGCCTGCCGATGCAGGGGACACGGGTTCGTGCTCTGGTCCGGGAAGATCCCACATGCCGCGGAGCGGCTGGGCCCATGAGCCATGGCCGTTAAGCCTGCGCGTCTGGAGCCTGTGCTCCGCGACGGGAGAGGCCACGACAGTGAGAGGCCCGCATACCGCAAAAAAAAAAAAAAAAAAAAAAAAAAAAAGTACTCTTCCTAAAATCCAAAAATAGAGGGAAATGATCATTTGGGTCACTCATTGGGTTAAACCAATTTCATGCCATACACAATTGGTTGCTATTTTAGAAGTGAATGGTTTATGGCTCACATAAGCAATTTTATGTGTTCTTAATTGAAACCTGCACTGCCGTTGCTGGCAAGGAGGGTTCCACGAGAGCAGAGATGATTTGTGTCTTGTTCATTCACTGGTGGAGAGCCTTGGGCTTCTGACTTTTGCGGTTGTTTTTGGAAAATAATTTTCTGGTCCCAGTTAAGTGACTGGTTTCCGTTTGAAATCTTCAACTCTGCAAGTCTCTTGTTAGTCTAGTTACTATCTGTGACAGCCTAATGAATGAGTAACAGTCATTTACTCAACAAACGTGTGTTGATTTCTTCCTGTGGGCCAGCCACTGTACTGGGTACTGGAGGTACAGCAGAGAACAAAAGTAAATGCGGTCCCTCCTCCGAGAGCTTGGCGTCTGGTGGGGAAACTTGATCACGTGATCAAACAAATAAATGTAAAAATGCCACTATGCTGAGTGGATGCTGTATGAACGTATAGAGGGGTGATTTGGCATAGTCAAAGAGGGGGCTTCCAAGACAAGATGATTGTATAACCGCTAAAAGTGAAACTGAACAGAAAAAGAGATGATGGCAATCCAGTAATGTTGGATGTGGATTCCTAGAACATCTGATGATAGTAGCTTCCTTTGGGAGAGGAGTTGGGTGGGGGGGTGGGGGGAGGTGGGATGGGAGGACAGATGGGAGAGGCCAGCAGAAGGCAACTTTCCCTTGCTTTACCATTTTCTATTGACCTTTTGCAAGGAGAATATCCTTATGTAATACTTGTGAGATTCAAAAAAGTAAAAATAATGAGCTAAAAGGAAAAGAGAGGAAAAATCATAAATAGAAAAGAAGTAAGGGTGTATCATGATAGTTGCTTCCTTTAAAGACCCTTTGACTACATTGTGGTTGAATTAGGGACCTCATCTGTAAGGATAAATACAGACTGGAATTCCTCACACTTAATTACAAGCACTTTCTGCATTAGAAAAAGGGAGGTTGTTTAGAATAAGCCTTCTGCTTTTTTCATTGGCGCAGACAGAATTTGGCTCCTCGTAGGTACATTAACTGCAGGATTTGCAAATAGATTATTGTCGTTAGTAGGATGACTTGTATTGAGAGCTTATCCTGTGCCAGGCATGGTACTGAGCAACTAACAGTGGGCATATGATTTCATCCCTATAACAAACCTAGAAGCTGGTTCCTGTAGTTATCTCCCTTTCCCAGATGAGTGAACTGAGGCTTAAAAGAGTGGTCAAGTCACTTTTCCTACGGTTTCAGTAAATGACAGAGCTGGGATACGAAGGAAAACTGAACCTAGAACTCCTAACAACTGTGCCATACACCCTCCCATGATACTCTGCAGGCTGAGGCGTCACTGTTCCTCAGAGCCTCCAATCCCCATGCTTGTGGCATTATTGGGATGGTTCAAAGAGTCAACAGCAAGGGCACATGAAGAAAGCTGATGGTCTGTAGTATCTCTCCACTGATTTCTAGAACCTTCTAAGTATCCAAACATTAGGATAAATACTTCTTACTCCCAGCTGGTGGTATGCCTCCTACACAGTATATTGAGAAATTGTCTTCTCTTTGTGTTTTCTAATGGACCTTATTGATTCTCTTCTCTCACATTGGACGAATCACTTACTGAGCTTAGAGGGGTTCAGACGCCTCACATCAGCAGACTTAATTACATGGGAGCAAGTCCTCCCAGTCTAGACTGCCCAGCTTCTTGGCTCATTTCCCATCACACTGTCATTGTCCAGAGTTGTTCTGAAGCCATGCTGCCAACTGATGCTTTGGAAGGATCCTGATGTGTAAAAAAAAAGTGATGTTAGAGAAAGCGGAGGTGTGGTTTACAGGCTTCAGAGAAGACAGACCTGGGTTCAAACCTCAGCTCTGCTACTGGTGAGCCAAGTGCTATTGGAAAAGGAGCTTAACCCCTTTGAGCTTTGCTTTACTTGTTTGTAGTAACGGGATTCGGAAGTTGTGTTAAAGATTGGCACTAACCAGAAAGTAGAGCGTGGTAGACACCCACAAATGCTTACTATTATTATTGTCAACTTGAACACTTGGAGAGTCACCTTACAAAGAGGAGAAGAGGATTCATTTGCTAAAATTCAGCACAGAGTCATAAGCTCACTTTCAAAGAAATGACTAATGGAGTCTTAAAAGCATATTTAATGTGGGTGTGGCTGAAAACTCATCATTGCTACAAGAATTACAGTCACTCCAATATTTTTTTCTATACACATTATTGCTGATTCAACTTGAAACAGAACTGTGTGAAACACAGGAAACGATAACCATGTCAGAGGATGAGACAGCCAGAAAGAAGCAAACTACTAAATAAACAACATAATTATGTATTCTGATATGTCCTTTGAAGGAAATAAAGAGAGAGATGTGATACTTTGTAACTGGCCATGGCTTGCTTCAGACCCAGGTCAGCATATGCATCTCTGGAGAGGTGAAGTTTAGTAAAAGCCTGAAGAATGGATTGTGACAGCCATGAAGAGCTGAGGGAGATTCCAGGCATTGGGAGAGGCAAGTTCAAAGGCCCTGATGGGGAGAAGGCATGGAGTAGGCAGTCCCCTATGGAGGTAGGAAGACGGAGTCCCTCTTCAGTATTCACTGTAGGAAGCTGCACCCTTGAGAGAGGCAATGAAGGAACAACACACTTGCACTTGGGCCCCTGCTCTGCCCCATGTCATCTACGAGAGGCCATTTGACCTTTAATGGCTTGTTCCTGATTTGTATGATTTGATGCTTACTCAAGGCGGTTCAAAAGTCTCGCCCTTTTGGAAGCCCTGTGCCTTTGGCTGGTCTATTCAGAGGCAGTACCCGCTGTCTGTCGGGAAGATTGATTGTCCAAATGCCCTGGAAATATTGGTGATGGCCTGATGGCTGCTAACGTCATTGGCCGGCCTCTGAGATGGCACCATCATAGAAAACTCTTCAAGAAGGAACACGTTGGAGAGCAGTTTATGAATATACATTCCATTTGGTTTATTGCAGAGTCCACAGCAACCTTAAAGTATTGTAAATGGGCTCCACTATCTAATCAGGGAATGCTAGCAGTCTATTAATTGTCATTTCTGATTATTTGCATTTAATTAAAGGGTACTCTTGAGAAAATGAAGGACAGCCTAACCTCAAACTGTGGCTTCACATCTTGGATAATTGAGTATAATTTCTGTCTTTGCAGCTTTCCTAAATGGTTTACTTCTCCAGATGTTTCCTAAAAACTATGATTTTACCTCTTTCCTTTCAGTGGATGACCAGGGATTTCTCGTAAAAGCTTATATGGTTTAGTTTTCTCAACTAAATTAAAGCTTAATTAGCCCAAAATCCATATCTATAAATAGTTTATGAAATTTATACAAGCATAATTAATTTCAGTTAATTGCATAAATAGCTTTTCCATGCAGACAGTGATCTTTTCTCTGCTGACCTCTAAACGTCAGCTTTCAGGTTATCTATGTTTCTAGGCATCCCTGGTAATGCTAAATCAACTTGCATAATTCTAAAAGTATTACTCTCTCCTTTGATTTATGACTTTTATCATGGAAGTCAGTGATTACCTCGGCAACTCATGTTTCATATTTTGAAAATGCAATGAAAAAAGTGCACTAAAATAGCATTGCTTTTGTTTTGATGGAAGCCCAAAAGAAAAATTAGAAAAATGATTTTGATAACATTCTCCTAAGGCCACTAGTTCTCATAAAGTTACCTAGGCTTTTTTAGTCTATTTGAATGACAGTTCAAATTACATTGATCAGCGACATGTCAAAAAGAGTAGCTATTATGTTTTAAATCTCCTGATATTTCCAGGATTTCTCTTCCTGAGAAGAATGATGACTTTACCATACACTGAGGCTGATTCTCTTGCTGCAGAAGCTATTCCCTTTGCAGAAATCTTTAGAAAGCCATTTTTAATCTTAAAGAATTATTCCCTAAAAACATAACCTTCTCACTTGACTGGAAATTAAACTTTCTTATTAGTTCCCTCATTATTTCCTTAAAAAGTCTTGCATATACATTGAGGATGGTGAAATTCTCCCTTTTTCTCTCTTCCTTCTTCATTTTCTGTAACGGAGTGGTTATTGATTTTGGAGCTCTTTCAGAAGACCCAGAAGCTTCTTTCCCAGGAACACCCAGCAAAACTTGCCATCTGTCTCACTGGCCTGAATGGTGTCACATGCCCATCTCTGGACCAGTAACTGTGGCCAGAAGGCATGATTATTATCGTTCGCTTGGACATGAGTCACAAGTCCCATGCCTAGTACCCAAGGCCTGTGCAGAGAGGTATGAAAGCAGAATAAAAATGAGGGTCATCCCAAGTGAAGTGATGGGGATGGTTGGAAGGTAATCACAGGTGCATCTCACAGGGCTGAATTTACTGCATTTTTCTGCGATGATAACAGCAGAAGCCCGGGGAGCCTCTTGACTTTAGAGTGACTTTTGCTTCAAGATGGTCAGTGTATGTGAATTTCGAATCTGAAAAGTGCTATTCCTTGCTGTATTTCTCCAAGGTTCATTAACAACCAGTATTACAGAACCAATTCAAAAGGAACATGTGTTCAGTGACTATCTTATTATTAGCTTCAGGGCTACATTTTTTTAAAAATGCATAATGAAATCCATGGAATATTTCAAAAGAATGTGGCACTTTGCAAAATTGGCTTTGGGGGCTGTGCCTGGCTTAGAGTTGGAAGGAAAAATGTCTGGCAGTTGCATGAATTGGAAAACCTTTGGTCTGTCTCTAGGCTGCAGTTAGCCATAAGCAGTTGAAAAAAAGGGAAATCTAGAATGTGCATGACTTTCAGAGGATCTGTAGGGGTTCAATACCTTTTTAGTCTTGTACACAGACTCTAGGAAGGTCGTTTTCCCCTGTGGGTATGAAGACACCCTCCCTACCTTTGTCGGGGTTTTGCTCACTTCAGAGGATAAGAAATGGGAAGTGGCTATTGTTAGTGACAAGATAGTTCTTCAAGAATAGCAAGGGTCACTATTCCTTCTCCCTAAGGATTGGTAAAGCACAAGTACACACGTACTTGGTAGCTTTTCCTAAATACCTATCATTACCACTTTCTTTCCAGAACCATGTGGAGTCTCATCATTATTAAAGTCAGGACACTTGAGTTATGGTCTGGGCTTCGTTACAAGCTTTGGGACCTTGGGTACACTACTCGTCCCCTCTGGGCATCCTGGTCCATGCTGATAAAATGGAGAGTCTCAAAGGTACACAGGACCAAGTTATATCTCAGGTAGCTTTTATCTTTGGAGTTGTAAACATCTGGAAGGGGGAAATATAGAAGAGGGACTTGTGGTTTAAAAAGTGCATCTTCGGGGCTTCTCCGGTGGCGCAGTGATTGAGAGTCCGCCTGCCAATGCAGGGGACACGGGTTCGTGCCCCAGTCTGGGAGGATCCCACATGCCGTGGAGCGGCTGGGCCCGTGAGCCATGGCCGCTGAGCCTGTGGATCCGGAGCTTGTGCTCCGCAACGCGAGAGGCCGCAACAGTGAGAGGCCCGCGTACCGCAAAAAAAAAAAACAACAAAAAAAACTGCTTCTTCCTTAGCTTCTCTTAACTATCTACTTAAAATGTCTAAGATAAAACAAAAAATGAGGAATTATTCCATCAACAAACTAGGGGTGACAGTCAATCTCTCTCACCAAACTCTTGGAGGAATTTTCATGAACCTTTAAAGTTTATGGAACTGCATTAAAGGACACAATTAAAGATACTGTATGTTAAGTCATCAGAAATAGAGAATTCCTCCCCTTATTAGAAGTTTCTTAGGAGATGCTTTAATTTTGGACCTGTATTTGTGCCCTGGATGCAAAATCCACTATCAGTAGCACCTGGAAAGATGAACATTTCCTCTTCTTTTCTTTGTGGTTGCTGTTTTTGAGTCAGTCTGCTCTCAGTTCTCTAACCCCACAGGGAATACACACACACACACACACACACACACACACACACACACACACACACAATTACACATGCATGTGTACATGAGACACAAGTGCATACATATGTGCACAAATACATGTATATAGACATGCATACATATACACGTTTATACATACCCATACACATACATGTGTACACACACATACCTACATATATATGTATGCATACAGCTATATATATACACACAGACATATATACATAAACCTACACACAAACTAGTAAGAGGCTACAATCCCATAAACAACCTCCAGAAATAGGAAAGAGCCAAGGCCTCCTGTGTTTTGGGAGATGCAGTTCCCATGTAGAACAAGGATTCGTGAGTAACCAGGCAAACTGGAAAAAGTTGTCCTTTATGAATTTCTTCTGTTCAGAGTGTGAGAGATGAGAACCTTCCCGTCACCTGAAGGAAAGTTGAAGCTATGGATGTGAGAAGGGCGTTCAGTCAGTGTCCATGGGGACAGAGTGTATACCCGGGAGCAGCATCGCACCCAGTTAGGTCTTTCCCCTTGGTGTGAAATCAGGCGATATGGAGCCTCTGGAAGAAACTACATGATAAAGAATAGGAACACCATCCTGAAGATGTGAGGAAAAGCACCCTGCTGCAAATGATGTACTTTACAAACCAGAAGGATTTAGAAAACTGAGGGGCAGGTGGTGGTAAACGGCGGAAAGGTCATTGCGATTTCTCTGTGGCAGAAGAATGGAAATGTGTAAGGACAGGTCAGGCAGAGACAAAAAGGTCGTAGAATCAGGGAACATGACATAGAAAACACTGTAAGGGCAGTAAAAGGGCAATAGTGAAATTAAAACCCACCGCAGAGTCAGCAAAGAATTCATACTGAGAAAAAGTAAACCAGCTACGTGAAGAATAAAAATGAAGTGTTTTCCCAGAATGAATAAGGAAGAAAAGTGACAAAGTCAAATAAAATAAAGATTATTACGTAGTGGATAGAGAATAGGTTACAGAAGTTTTTTCCAAGAACCGGAGAAATTCCCGAGGAGCAGACGAGAACTGAGACTAACATATCGAAGACATAACTGAGGAATGTTTTTCTTAGCTGGACATATTTAAAGGTTTCACTGAGAGCCAGATAAAATAAAAGACAGCCCCACCCAAATACATCCAGGCAAAATAGATATTTCCAGTGTAAAAACAGAAAAATCTTAACAGAAGAACAAAAATCGTGCTGATCAAAGGCTTCTCTTTTAGGGTAAAGCAGAAAACAATGGAATATCTAGACATTTCGGAAGGTAAACATGAATCCCAAGAACGTATAGTCAGATGAGTTGTTTACCTTATAAGAAGAAAACTGAGATGCTTTCTGACTAGTTCTTTGTGAAGTTCAAACTTCACAAAACATACTTTGTACCTTCTCTGTTTGATCCAGCCAACTTAAAACTAAATACAAATGAAGAACCCCTAAATGAGAGAGTTGTGATATAAAATAACTGAGGGGTAAGCGTTAAAACCATTTACAGGTGAAATATTTCTAAATGTTTTCTGAAAATTATAAGATACAATTATAAGCAGGTAAAAAAAGATGTAATATTTAAATAATCTAAAAACTTGTATCCAGGATGTCAGAGTACATCTACAAAGACCCAAAAGCAGTAGATAGGGGGTGTAGGGAGGGGACAGGAAGATGTAAATTTGGGCAAAATTCTGTGTATTACATAGACACAATTTTAAAAACTACCATTTCTGTCTTCACTTTGACAGTAAGCAAAACATGAACTTAAGAATGTTAAAAAACATCTTCAGTGTGTATTTCTTCTAAACCTGGGGCAGGCGGGGAAGAAATTGTAATTCAAAAGCCACAGACAGAAAGCACTAAACTGACAAACAAGCATGAAGGTTATTCAGATTAATTTAAAAGACTCCTCAGTCTAATTAAATTGCCAACTGTAACATGGAAGCAATCATGTAGCTTCATGGCATATCTGAATACGCAGAACACCGTTTAGTCATAGATCTTTGATGAGGGAGGGTCATTTAGACATTCTGCATGGCTTCCTCATACAGTATGGATGCCCCCCCCCCCCCGGATTTGCTGTGCAGCAGCCCTGGTGACTGGTCGTAACCATAACCGGGTAGGATAGTTAGAGGCAGGCTCGGCCGTGGTGGAGCCACTGCGGCAATAGTGTCTGGTGTGTTCCACTCTACTGTGGTTGCTGTTCTAAACTAAATAGTTTCTGGTGGTGCCACTTGGGCTTGGTGACGCAGCGTGAGCCTTGTGCCAGGGATAAATAGCGTGGCTTATCTGAGCGAAGTTTGACCTTCAGAAATGCTGTGGAATGTGTACCCTTATGTGGAAACAATTGTTCTTAGTTCTTTGGCACTTTAAATACTCTTTTTTTTTTTTTTTTTTTTAATAAGGAGCTTCTCAGGAAGCACTAAGACTCATTCCAGCTTTTACTGACCCAAAACTGGGATTTCTCTTCAGTGGCTTCCACATGAATAATCTGTACTATATGCTTTAGTACATAATTATATTTATTATTTTTTATTTTCCCATATGAATTGTCTCTTCCAGGGAAAACCTCTCTCCTAAAAAGCAAGAGGACAGGCTTCTTTTTTGCCCACAGAAATTTTCTCATTGTTTCGGGGCCTCGGGAGCATCATTTCTGAAATGGCAGAAACACTTCATGTGCCTAAGGCAGCGGGGTATCCCCTGGGACCAGCGTATCCCCTGGGACTCCTTTTAGCTCCCAGGTCTTAAGTGTTTGTGGGTGGCTGTGGGTAGGAGAGAGGGTTTAGGTTTAACAAAAGAGGTAACAGAATATTACCTGCTTCATGACAAAGGCTATAAATGGATGATTTCTTTACCCGGCCACCCTGCCCCAAGGCCTTAGAACTGAGTTGTGAGCATAGTTGATGCTCCGTAGAGACTTGGGTTTGTGATATTTTATTTCCTTATGCCACCTAAGGACACAGGAGTAAATCGAAGAGGAAATCGGGGGCTTTGGATTAGGAGTCAAGAGATCCCATTGGCAGCTCTGTATCTAATGTGGCCTAAGACAGTCCACTTAGATTCCTCTGGGTTAAATTTCTGTTTGTGAAATGAAAAGTTTGGGTTAGATCAGGAATTATGTGCTGGTAGTTGACCAAACTGGCTAGCCAAGTGTGTTATTGGGCCTTCAGGGTGTTGTCATTTGTTGTTGTTTTTGTTGCTTGTTGTTAATATGGGAAGCCTTCAGAGGAGGTGCTTGTGCCTTGTGTTTCCCCATAGTCCTTTCCACTCCCATCCATGCCACTCATCTCTGTTTGCACTGTTAGCCCTTATAGACATCTGATAGTCATCTAAAAAAACAGGTTCTGTGTTTCTAACATTAGCTTTTCTGCTCTGCAAACTCTGGTCAGTGTGCAAAGGTATTTTTAATAGACTTTGGAGGTTAAAAACTATTTGACTAATTAGAATGGATTGATATGGAAAAAAATGTCAACCTAGGATGACATAGCAGAGAAATTCCAAATAGGTTTTAAAATGGAAATAGAAAAGCCAAATCCGTCTACTTGTTTTCAGATGCCTTCTCTTCATAGTCATTAGTTTGGCCCGAATGACACCAAAATTGTCCTAATGGCCCCAGTCACAGGAGCTATATTACAGGTTTGTGTAACTTGGTTAAATTCTTTTCTGATTTAAATTGTTAATGATTCAGCATTTCACGGTTTGAGTCAGGTGCTCTCAGAGGGTGCCTTCCTTAAAGGTCAGTCATTCTCCAGAAACCTGCCTCCAAGATTAAGATTGTAGATTCTGCTCAGTGACCTTGGGAGAATAATGATTTACTAGAAACAGGACTCAGGAAGCACTGCTCTATGGCAGGAGACCGCTGGTTGGCAATGCCAGGAAAAGCAAAGAGGCTGGTGAGAAACAGGATTGCTGGGAGGGGTGGGTACTATGGGATTGAGGATAACTCTCTAACAGAGGGTTGCTAATGAAGAACGTGGAGCATTCCTTGTGTGCCAAACACAGTTAAGAGCTACCTTGAAAGAAGCCTAGGAAGTAAACGCTATTATCACAAGATAAAGGATAAGGAAACTGAGGCTTGGAGAGGTGAAGTAACCCGCCTGTGTAAGACTGCTTTCAGAGTTTGCATAACATTTCATGAAGAACATATAACTATTCTCTGCACACCAGTGCCTGATGAATGATTTATGCATTTTATTCATTTATTATGATGTTATAAAACTGAAAATAAGTTTCCAGTAAATGTTGACATGAGAACCCTTTTGTCACCTGCATGGGATTGTCAGTATGAAATCCACAAGGCTGAAACATACACATTCCAAGAGGGAGTGCAGGTGGATGCATGATGCCTTTTTATTTTTGGACTTCTTAAAGAGAGATCATTTTATGACATTAATAGAAACCAAAACAAAAACAAAAAAAGGAGGGGGTAGATTTTGTGAACCAACTGAACAAGAGTGATGAGAAAGTGGAATATTAATGTAGTCAGCAAACCGGTATGTATTTAAAAATAATTGGATTCTACTTCCTAATATTCAGTGGAAGGCCAATAGAGGATTTATTGTATTTCTTTCCCTACTTGCAAACCTCAAGTGGATGATTCATGTACTGGAGGAAAAAAAACAATGATTTTTTTTTTAATGACATGAAGTTACCAGTTTAGATTTCTATTTTTACCCTACCCTAGTCCCTGAGCATGTTTTTCCCTTATTTAGGAAACCTACAACTACAAATATGTTCAATTCATTTTCTTGCCTTTCTGCTAAATATAGAGAACAATGCCTATATTGCCATGCCTGGAGATTATTTCAAGCAGGACTGAGATCAATTCAAACAGATGGTCCTCTGCTGTTTGCATCATACAAAAACAGATTTTTTTTTTTTTTTTTTTTAACTTACACTGGAAGATGTTTGTTTTGGGGAATATTTTTACAATGTAAATTGATTATTATATACTAAGACAAATATTTTTAGGGTTGATATAGGGAAACACTGTTAATTCCTTTCATATTGCTTGTAAGGGGTGGAAAAGGAGAAGGGCTGTAAATCTAGGACATGTTTGGCTTGAGTTAAGGTTTCCCCTTGGAGCCCATTTTTATCCAGGATGAGAGCTACAGGCAGGAGAGAAGAGAGAGACGGAATCGTCAGGTGTATCACATCCCTGCTGTTGAAATTGTTCCTGTAGGGAAGCGGGGAGGTGAGCCTGGAATCAGGACTCCAGTCTCCTTTTTTGGTCCCTAACGAAGTGCCTCCAGAACCCAAGGTTTGTAGCGCTGACTCTGAGTCAGCATTTTGTCTCTCCTAGCACTAGAAAATTTATCTCCTTTTAAATGGTCCCCCTGTCATTCTTGCCTTCCTCCTGCATTTTGACTTCAGCCACGGTCATTCAGGCCCCCTTTAATCTCATCTAATTCCTATTGGCCTCTGCAGGCTTGGCCTTGCCCAACTAATCCTTTTTAAGTGCCGCTTTACTGTGTTATTCCTCTCCTCAAATGGTCATCAGTTCCTGATTGCCAACTGTATGAACACGAAATTCCTCTGCCTAACTTGGAAGGCTCCCTAATCAACCTGCCCCTCCTGTTGTCCAACTTTTCACATTCTCCAAGGAATGTTCCTCCATCCCCTTCGGATGATGTATTGTGCCTCTGTGATCTCCATGCCTTTGGGCCCTATGCTTAGTCTATCATTGAACTTTTCTTTTTTTTTAATGTGGGAACATTTTATTGATTGATGTGTATTGGAATCCTAGACAAGCATATTACAGTAGCATTATTTAAACAGTTATTTACTTTGTAATGTTTAAAATATTTGCTAGAAATTTAAGAATTAATATTTCTTTTAAAGAATACCTAGAATCATGCTTACTTATACTTCTCTGTATTCTTTTAAAAAATATTTTATTGGAGTGTAGTTGATTTAAAATGCTGTTAGTTTCTGCTGTACAGCAAAGTGAATCAGTTATACATATACATATATCCACTCTTTTATAGATTCTTTTCCCATATAGGTCATTACAGAGTGTTGAGAAGAGTTACCTGTGCTATACAGTAGGACCTTATTAGTTATCTATTTTATATATAGTAGTGTGTATATGTCAATCCCAATCTCCCAATTTATCCCTCCCCCCACTTTTCCCCCTGGTAACCATAAATTTATTGTCTACATTTATGACTCTATATCTCTTTTGTAAATAAGCTCATTTGTACCATTTTTTTTAGATTCCACGTATAAGCAATATCATATGATATGTGTTCTTCTGTCTGACTTACTTCCTTCAGTATGACAATATCTAGGTCCATCCATGTTGCTCTAAGTGGCATTTTCTTGTTCTTTATTATGGCTGAGTAATATTCCATTGTATATATGTACCACATCTTCTTTGTCCATTCCTCTGTTGATGGACATTTAGGTTGCTTCCCTGTCCTGGCTATTGTAAATAGTGCTGCTATGAACATTGGGGTGCATGTATCTTTGGAATCATGGTTTTCTCTGCATATATGACCAGGAGTGGGATTACAGGATCATATAGTAGCTCTATTTTTTGTTTTTTAAGGAACCTCCATACTGTTCTCGATAGCAGTTATACCAGTTTACATTCCCACCAACAGTGTAGGAGGGTTCCCTTTTCTCCACACCCTCTCCAGCACTTACTGTTTGCAGATTTTTTGATAATGGCCATTCTGACCAGTGTAAGTGATACCTCATTGTAGTTTTGATTTGCATTTCTCTAATAATTAGTGATATTGACCATATTTTCATGTGCTTTTTGGCCATCTGTATGTCTTCTTTGGAGAAATGTCTATCTAGATCTTCCACCCATTTTTTCATTTTTTTGGGGGGTAGTGGGATATTGAGCTGCATGAGCTGTTTGTGTATTTTGGAGATTAATCCCATGTCAGTTGCTTTGTTTGCAAATATTTTCTCCCATTCTGTGGGTTGTCTTTTCATGTTGTGTATGGTTTCCAAACATTAAAAGCATCATACACCATGATCAAGTGGGATTTATCCCAGGGATGCAAGGATTCTTCAATATACACAATCAGTGTGATACACCATATTAACAAACTGAAGAAAAAAGCCATATGATCATCTCTTTTCTGCAAAAGCTTTTGACAGAATTCAACACCCATTTATGATAAAAACTCTCCAGAAAGTAGGCACAGAGGGAACTTACTGAGGTTGCAACATAATAAAGGCCAGATATGTCAAACCCACAGCAAACATCATTCTCAATGGTGAAAAACTGAAAGCATTTCCTCTAAGATCAGGAACAAGACAAGGATGTCTACTCTCACCACTTTCATTCAACGTAGTTTTGGAAGTCCTAGCCATGGAAGTCAGAGAAGAAAAGGAGTCCAAATCAGAAAAGAAGAAGTAAACCTGTCACTGTTTGCAGATGACATGATACTATACATAGAAAATCCTAAAGATGCTACCAGAAAATTACTAGAGCTCATCAATGAATTTGGGAAAGTTGCAGGATACAAAATTAATATACAGAAGTCTCTTGCATTCCTATACACTAACAATGAAAGATCAGAAAGAGAAATTAAGGAAACAATCCCATTTACCATCACATCAAAAAAAGAAAAAATACCTAGGAATAAACCTACCTAAGGAGGCAAAGACCTGTACTCAGAAAACTATAAGATACTGATGAAAGAAATCAAAGATGACAAAGATGGGAGAGATACACCATGTTCTTGGAATGGAAGAATCCATATTGTCAAAATGACTATACTACTCAAGACAATCTACAGATTCACTGCAATTCCTATCAAATTATCAACGTCATTTTTCACAGAATTAGAACAAAAAAGTTTACAATTTTTATGGAAACACAAAAGACCCCGAATAGACAAAGCAATCTTGAGAAAGAAAAACGGAACTGGAGGAGTCAGGTTCCCTGACTTCAGACTGTACTACAAAGCTACAGTCATCAAAACAGTATGGTTCTGGCACAAAAACAGAAATATAGATCAATGGTACAGGACAGAAAGTCCAGAGATAAACCCACACACATACGGTCACCTTATCTTTAATAAAGGAGGCAAGAATATACAATGGAGAAAAGACAGCCTCTTCAATAAGTGGTGCTAGGAAAACTGGACAGCTACATGCAAAAGAATGAAATTAGAACATTCCCTAACACCATACACAAGAATAAACTCAGAATGTTTTAAAGACCTAAATGTAAGGCTGGATACTATAAAACTCTAAGAGGACAACATAGGCAGAACACTGTCTGACATAAATTGCAGCAAGACCTTTTTGATCCACCTTCTAGAGTAATGAATATAAAAGCAAAAATAAACAAAGGGGACCTAGTTACATTTAAAAGCTTTTACACAGCAAAGGAAACCATATCATTGACTTTTATAGAACAAAAGATAAAGACATGTTGATTATACAACCTATCTTTCATATGTTGAATTTTGACTTTCGTATAGCCACCGACTAAGATTTCAAGCTATTTTATGGTGACTGCCAGTTTCATGTCCCCATCAGTTTTGCACCATCATTGTAAAAATACACTGTCTTTAATTCTCTCAATACTTAGAAAATAAAACAGCTAGTATGAATGACGGGCAGCCAAGGTCTCAAGACATTTGAGACACAGTTGGGCACTGTAGGTGTGTTGACAGTGGTGAACTTGTATTCTTTACAGGGGCCTTTTTAAAAAACTAATTAATTTATTTATTGCCTGCATTGGGTCTTCATTTGCTGCACATGGGCTTTCTCTAGTTGTGGCGAGTGGGGGCTACTCTTCGTTGTGGTGCATGGGCTTCTCATTGTGGCGGCTTCTCTTGTTGTGGAGCATGGGCTCTAGGCCCACAGGCTTCAGTAGTTGTGGAGAGCTGGCTTCAGTAGCTGTGGCTTGTGGGCTCTAGAGTGCAGGCTCAGTAGATGTGGCGTACAGGCTTAGCTGCCCTGCGGCATGTGGGATCTTCCTGGACCAGGGCTCAAACCCATCCACTGCATTGGCAGGTGGATTCTTAACCACTGTGCCACCAGGGAAGTCCCTACTGGGCCGTTTTTGAACTTAGTTAGCTGATTGTGTGAAGTTATAATGGAAAAGAGAAAAATTAAAGAACATGGTGAAATGTAGGAAATGTATCATTGAAGAATGTTCAAAAGGTATGGCATAGTGGGATTTATGTTTTGTAGTATCTTTATGGTGTGTTTATCCATTATTTGAGTTGCTTGATTCACTTTGACATCTTTACTTTTAACAGATATGTGATGTAGTGAGGAAAGAAGGTCTATAGTCATCAAAAATGGGTAATATTGTTAATATTGTTCTCACCTGTCATCTCACCACTCCCTTCAGTTCATGAAGAAGCTATTAGTCAGGGCTCATTTGATTTACCTTCTCCAAGAAGCTGTCTTCAGTTGCTTTTAGATTTTGCTACCTTCTCAACTTTGGCTCCTCGGGACTGATAGTAGTATAGATCATCACAGTTAATATTTTCTTATGGACTACTTTGTATATATTTCTTGTCAGTGATGTATACACATCAACCAATAATTTAATTCCTTGGACATGGGGATAACAATTGACCCGAAAGATGCCTGCTTTGGGGAAACGCAGGGCTATTTTAGCTTGTTACCTCAGAACTGTGGGTCTTAACTTTGTCTCCTATGAACTAAATATTTTGAAACTTTAAAACAGCATTCAGCATGTTGTCAGGGTACTGAACACCTGCAGTTTACTACTCGTTGGGTATTGAAGTTTATTTTGTTCATTTTTGGCGCATCTCTTTCAAGCTTCAAGATCTTTGAATGGGGGTTTTGTGTGTCCTTATTCTGTTCCCTTTAGGGAAGTCTAGAAAGATTTCAGTCATGTATCATTCTTTACCCTCGTGTTTTCAGCCTGAGATACCCTAATGAAGATGACACTTCATAAAATGTAGAGAAATGCAGTGATTTGCATCTTCTTGTACCAGCCCAGAGGGATGGAATAGCGATTCTTAATCATTAGAGATATTTGGTGTTTAAATGCACAGTTAGCAGTCAATCGTAATTTAGTTGTCCAGACATGAAAGTAGAATTCATTTATGTTGGTGTTAGTGTTCATGTCTTTCAGATGATTTACAGAAGATAATTTCCTCTCACAGATATCTGTAAGGGAGGACACTTGCCAATTCAATTATATTTCCAATTTCCCATTTCTTTTTCTTTAACCTCCAATAGTTCTGCGGGAGTTTTAAAGAAAAACATGATCTCATATTATTTTTATATCTATCGTTAGTCAGTGCTAATTTTAGTTTTAATGTTTCCTCTTTAGCGTCTCTTCTTCTATTGATCTGGTAGGAGTTACCTTTAATCACTTAAAAGTAAGTAATGCATTAAGACCTCCCAAGGCTAGTCTATATTTGGAAAAATCACTCCATTTAAGAATTAATTTAACAAGAGCCTATTACACTTTTCACTTTGGAAATTCACCAGGAATTTTTTTCCATCTCTGTGAAAGCATTTACTGTCCAGAAGAAATTAGGCCTAATTTTAGAGAATGCCACAGTGAGCAAAAGTCCTTTAAATTTCCAGAAATCGCCAGGACTCTGACTATAATGTTTAAGATTCACAGAATTTCAGTACTGAAAGAAAATGAGTGGACAGCAGTTGTAATCAGAAGACTCCCTCTTCACTTCAGATATCTTAAAGCCATGTAAACAGTAAAATGAAGCACAGGAAGTGGGGGTGGGCTGTCGTTAACCGAGGCCAAGAGGTGTCATCCTTTTGTGGATGTTTGTTTGGGTTTGTGTTATGTCTGTAGCTGTCAAGAACGCATCCCCCAGTGGTCAACCGGGAGAGGTGGGCCTGGAAAAGACCACTCAGACTGTGTTGTATCGGTGAGAAAGTAGAAACCAAGAGCTTAGATACCTCTTTCAGGATGCTTTGCTGAGAAGGAGACTAGAGAAATTGAATAGAAGCTGGAGGAGATGTGGTACCACCCGACCTTTTATTTTTGTTTGTGACAGGCAGAAACTGTGATGCACATGGTACCATGTGGAGAATAATGATGTGAGAGGAAGAGTGAACAAAGACCTCAGGAGGCAAGAAAGTGTTCATAATGCAAAAGGGCCCATCAGCGACCTCAGGGTTCAGGTTGTTCATTTCACTCCCTAGCCTGAAATCTCTTTTTGACTCTCAGTGGCTTCCTTGCCCAGAAACGGTATCACAGAAGATGTCTTTGGAACAAGCCCACCCATGCCTGGCTTGGTAACAATAATTGGCACTTGGAGATCTTCACATCTGTGGAAAAAGTGATAAATGACCAAAGCAAAAGTAATCTGTGGGGTAATTACTGCCAGTCACCTTGACTGGGTGGCAAAATACGAATGCTTTTCTTTTTTAAAACATCTTTATTGGAGTGTAATTGCTTTACAATGTTGTGTTAGTTTCTGCTGTATAACAAAGTGAATCAGCTATACGTATACATATATCCCCATATCCCTTCCCTCTGGTGTCTCCCTCCCACCCTCCCTATCCCACACCTCTAGGTGGACACAAAGCACCGAGCTATTTCCCTGTGCTATGCGGCTGCTTCCCACTAGCTATCTGTTTTACATTAGGTAGTGTATATATAAGTCCATGCCACTCTCTCACTTCATCCCAGTTTACCCTTCCCCCTCCCCATGTCCTCAAGTCCATTCTCTATGTCTGCGTCTTTATGCCTGTCCTGTCCCTAGGTTCATCAGAACCTTTTTCTTTTTTAGATTCCATATATATGTGTTAGCATATGGTATTTGTTTTTCTCTTTCTGACTTACTTCACTCTGTATGACACACTCTAGATCCATCTACCTCACTACAAATAACTCAATTTCGCTCCTTTTTATGGTTGAGTAATATTCCATTGTATATATGTGCCACATCTTCTTTATCCATTCATCTGTTGATGGACACTTAGGTTGCTTCCATGTCCTGGCTATTGTAAGTAGTGCTGCAACATTGGGGTGCATTGGGGTGTCTTTTTGAATTACGGTTTTCTCAGGGTATATGCCCAGTAGTGGCATTGCAGGATCATATGGTAACTCTATTTCTAGTTTTTTAAGGAACCTCCATACTGTTCTCCATAGTGGCTGTATCAATTTACATTCCCACCAGCAGTGCAAGAGGGTTCCCTTTTCTCCACACCCTCTCCAATGAGTGCTTTTCTTGATCAGCAGCTATTGAGTTTTCATTCTCCTCCTAAAGCAACAGAAACCTAGCAGATTGTTTGTGACCTTTGTTTTTCAGTGGTTGGCCTATTCGTGGATAGAAAAAGAGAGAGAGACTCTTTCTGATTTTTGCTAAAAACAAAGCAAAATTATATATTTTTTAAAGTCTGGGTTGTTTCTTAAAGTAGAAGCCTCCTGTATGAATAAATAACACGAAGCAAGCAACACTCTTTTTGCCCACCAAACAGTGACTACATCCGGTATAAGAGCCATTTTAAGTCAAAACTCACAGATTTTCCTGCTGGTGGCATTCATGTCTGAGAAGGCCAATTTTAAATAACCATGCGTGGCGTGTTTGAAATGAAACACAGCCAAAATGAATACTGAACCCACATACTATAGGACATCCCTCTTCACACTCTTTTCTGGAAACCTTTATGTGTACGTGTTCATGTATGTGTAAACTACCAAATTTATAGCACAGTGGCAGGCAAAGTTTCTTATCACTTCCCCCCCCCTTCCCTCCCATTCTTTTCCTCTCTCTTTCTTCCTTTCCCTCCTCCTTTGCTTCTCTCGACCCCCTATGTGCTTTTCAGAAAAAAACAGTTTGAGAGTGAAGCAAAGATACTCATGTCCCTCTCCTTTTAAATATTTCTGTGTCTCTTTATTAAGAAAAAAGATATTTTCTTACATAGGCAGAGTAAAATAATCAAACTGCTCCAGTTCTATTAAAATTGCTCCCATTCTATTGTCTAACCCACAGTCCATATTCAGACTTTATCCACTGTCCCAGTAATATCCTTTCCATGTTTAAGCAGTTTCTAAAGTATTAGTAATGTTATCTGTGGTCCCCTAGTCCCCATTATAGTCACTCAGAAACTTTGAGAGAACACAGGATGGTCACTCTTCTGTAATATCCCTCTTGAGACTAAAGGCATGCTGTGTTAGCATTCTCCCAAGTGTGCTTCATAAAAGGCTTGCTCCAGGAAATACTATAGGAAATAAAGATTTTGAGTTCAAAGTTGGGGAAAAGCTTATACAGTACTCACCCCCCGCTCATTCCGTTTGCTCCTTGGAGATTTACGCAGTGCTTTGACTTATAAAAGGCTCTGAGCGCTTACATACTTATACCGTAAGGAAACCTCATTATTTGTTTAACCCAGAATTTGTCTAATTCAGCAATCATCTGACCAGTGTCCTCAACTACCTACATCATTTAATATGGGAAATCCTGTTCTACATTTTCACAATATTTATTTTACTTTAAAAATTTATTCCTCTTTTATTGTTTAATTGTGGGCTAGTCAACTTTCTCTTGGAACACTGAAAATGACTGTAATATTTTATAACAAAAAGTGTAAGATCTAGATTTAAAATATTCCTGATTTATCCTGTATATACAATCATAGATATAAGATCCATGACTTCACAGCAGTGCCTTGCTGTGAGAGACAAAATCTAGAATATTAAACAGATAAACCCCATGTTAGTGAATAACAAAATTGTTTGTTTCTCCCTCACCGGGAATACAGTGCAGAGTGGGGTGAGTGCTCTGGTCCTTACAGTTACTTAAGGACCCAGGCTGAAGGAAATGTCGCCATTTTTATTGCAACGGCTTCCCAAATCGCCTTGGGTGTTGCCTCCACCCAGCAAAAGGGGAGCGAGTGAGCACAAAGAATTGTGAGGGAAATTTGCCTGAGACTGGCCTGTATTATTTACACATGTGTTCCACTGATGAGAATCCAGCCACCGGACCGTGACTGTGGAAGAAAGCTGGCTGTGCTATTCCTGGCTGGGTAGCTGCTTCCAAATAGCAGCTCCAAAATAGGAAAGGTGAACCTAAGTTTTTGGTGGAAAAACTAGCTGTCTCTACAAACCTGCATTGATGCGTATATAATTTGTGATTGTTGCATATCTCTTGGTGCTGGAACCCTTCATCCTTTGTTCTTACAGCTGTCCACCTAGGTCTGGTCTCAGTGTTCCTATAAACCTCCAACAAGACAAATGTTACTCTTTATTATGCAGTTTTTTATCTCTATATGAATGGAAAAGTGTTGTATCTTGAAAGGTCAGAGCCTTGAGAATGGGCTGTCCTGTATATTTCAGGCTATAGGCAACATTCTTTTACAGAGGTGGAGAGCCAGCAGGACTAAGCACAGGCAACAGAGGACAAAGCTTACTGGTAAAGGAATAGATTCAATGTGGAGTCAGGTTTGTTCTTTGTTATGGGAACCGTGTGGCCTTTGAATCTCCAGGTTTTACTTTGGTCACATATTGGCCAGGTATGAGATGAGAACCGAAACTGATAATCATTGACAAATAATGACAAAAAGAAAAAAAGATAAAGCTCACTTTCCCAACTGTTTCTCATAAGGTATACACATCTTTAAACTACTGCAATAGAAGATAAAACATTACAGAAGAAAATAATTATATGTAAAATCCCAAACCACTACTTTTTTTTTTTTTTTTTGCGGTACGCGGGCCTCTCACGGTTGTGGCCTCTCCCGTTGTGGAGCACGGGCTCCAGACGCGCAGGCTCAGCGGCCATGGCTCACGGGCCCAGATGCTCCGCGGCATGTGAGATCTTCCCGGACCGGGGCACGAACCCGTGTCCCCTGCATCGGCAGGTGGACTCTCAACCACTGCGCCACCAGGAAAGCCCCAAAACACTACTTTAAAAAATAAATCAGTGTTATGGGGATAATGAAGTTAATAGCTACTATTTAATTAAACTTTAAGTTAATTAGTTTAATTAATTCTTCTGATGAGCATCTGAATATTGCCAACGTTATTCTGAATCTTTGGAGTATGGTTTTAAAATTTGGAGGGAGTAATCTAGTGATGCTCAACATTGGTTGTTTACACTGCAAAATAAATTTGATATTTAATGGGTGCTGAAATCCCATTTACATTGTAAAACTTACCCTGATTCTTGGAGAAGGCTCCTCTGTGCACCCACCACCACAAACCAAAGACCAGCCTTTTGCAACACATTGTATTTTCTCATTACAGCACATATCACAGTCATAAAGTAATGATTTGCTATGATTTATGTAATAATATCTGCCTCTCTCCTCTAAATGGTGGTAAGCTCCATGAAGGCAAGGACTCTTTCTGTCTTGATCACTATTGAATTCCCAGAGCCGAGTGCATGGCAGACATTCAGGAATGGTGGGATACACGAATGTCTGTTCTCACTGAAAATAAAGCCTGAATGCACTTTGGGATGGAAATAGTGTGTATCGATGTGTTCCAGTGTTCAAGCCCAGTGAAGTGTAGGTTTAAGCACCTCTTTGGCAATAATGTCTATTAGGTACCCTCATTCTCTGTTATAAAAATTAATTTTTAATTACTGTATGATCCTACAATTTCACTTCTAGGCATGTACCCCAAAGGAGTGAAAGCAGGGACTCAAACTGATATTTTTACACCAGTGTTCATAGTAGCACTATTTACAATAGCCAAAAGGTGGAAGCAACCCAAGTGACCACTGACAGATAAATGGATAAAACAATGTTCTATATATGGGCTTCCCTGGTGGCACAGTGGTTGAGAGTCCACCTGCCAATGCAGGGGACACGGGTTCGTGCCCCGGTCTGGGAAGATCCCACATGCCACGGAGCGCCTGGGCCCGTGAGCCATGGCCGCTGAGCCTGCGTGTCCGGAGCCTGTGCTCCGCAACGGGAGAGGCCACAACAGTGAGAGGCCCGCGTACCGCAAAAAAAAAAAAATGTTCTATATACGTACAGTAGTATATTATTCAGCCTTAAGAAGGAAGGAGATTCTGACATACTGCAACATGGATGAACCTTGATAATATTATGCCAAGTGAAATAATCCTGTCACACAAGGACAGATCTATCTGGTTCTGCTTACATGGGGTACCTAGCATGGTCAAATTCATAACTGAAGGAAAGTAGAATGGTGGTTGCCAGCAGTTAGGAAGGTGGCGGAAATATAGTTATTGTTTATTGGGTACAGAGTTTCAGTTTTACAAGGTGAAAAGATCTCTGGAAGTAGATAGTGGTGAGCTGCACAACAGTGTGAATGTACTTAATACTACTGAACATATACTACTTAAAAAGATTAAGATGGTACATTTTATGTTAAGTGTATTTTACCACAATTTAAATTAATGAATGTTCTTTCAGTTTTGTGTCCAGCATTATATAAATCCAGCTTCAAGTCTAGACCTCTCTAACATTTTTACTAGGACATCAATGAGCTCCTAGTGTGTAGAAATTGATATAAGCCTACTTGTTTTCCTTTTTTTCTTTTTTTTTAAGATTTAATTTAATTTAATTTTTTTTGTTTGTTTTTTTGTCTGCGTTGGGTCTTTGTTGCTGCGTGTGGGCACTCTCTAGTTGTGGTGAGCGGGGGCTACTCTTCATTGCCCTGCGTGGGCTTCTCATTGCGCTGGCCTCTCTTGTAGGCATGCGGGCTTCAGTAGTCGTGGCATGTAGCCTCAGTATTTGTGGCACACGGGCTTAGTTGCTCCACATAAGGCTACTTGTTTTCAAAAAAGACTTTGCCTATTATTTTCCCATCACTTCACATAAACAAAAGAATCAATCCCTTCTTACTTTTCAGTCTTTGTCACTTGCTAGCTGTGAGCTCTGTGGTAATCAGTTTATTTTCTCTTGGCATCGGTTCTTCCCATGTAAAAAGGGAATTTAATCTATTTGGTGTACCACCCTGAGGATAAAACAAGATGTGGTATGTGGGAAAATCTTATAAATTAAAGTTCTATACAAGTGAAAAATAATTTATACTTTACCATATATAAATATGATAAAATATAGATAACCCTAAAGAATAAAATAAAAATCACCTGTAATACCACTATCCCAGATACTACCGATTTATAATTCATTCATTTTTTAATCCATTAAGTCCTCAAGTGCGTACTTTGTGCCAAGTGTTTTCATCTACTTCCATTCCATATACTTATTTATTCGCCCACAAACCTGTACGTTAATTATTTTATTCAGTTATTCTCTTAACATTCAGTTATTAAGAGTACCTATCATGTGCCAGGCACTATTCTAGGTTCTGAAGATGCAAAACAAAAGACAAAAAAAACATGTGCCCTAAATAAAGCTTGCATTCTGATGTGATATCTGACATTAAGAAAGATAAAAAGAAACACATTGTATTTATTTTTTAAATTAATTTATTTTAATTTATTTTTGGCTGTGTTGGGTCTTCGTTGCTGCACACGAGCTTTCTCTAGTTGTGGCGAGTGGGGGCTACTCTTCGTTGCAGTACAAGGGCTTCTCATTGTGGTGAGAAGGGCTTCTTATTGCGGTGGCTTCTCTTGTTGCGGAGCACGGGCTCTAGGCACGGGGGCTTCAGTAGTTGTGGCACGTGGGCTCTAGAGTGCAGGCTCAGTAGTTTTAGCGCACAGGCTTAGCTGCTCCGCGGCACGTGGGATCTTCCCAGACCAGGGCTCGAACCTGTGTCCCCTGCATTGGCAGGCGGACTCTTACCCATTGCGCCACCAGGGAAGCCCACACGTGGTATTTTAGATATGGATAATTGCTAAGGAGGAAAACCAGATGTGGGTTAGAAAAGGTCAGTGGTGGAATGGAGTTGAAATTTACCTAGTACAGGAGAAGCCTCATTTAGGTGACTTTGAGTAAAGACCTCCAAGAAGAGGGGGAGTTAGGTATGCTGATGTCTGGGCAAAGAGCATTGCATCAGAGGGACCAACATGTGCAAAGGCCCTGATGTGGTATGTGAATAGCATGTTCAAGAAACAGAAAGGAGTGTCCTGTGTGGCTCAGGCAGTGTGGTGATAGAATATTAGGGACAAGATCAGAGAGTTAGCAGGAGCCAAATCATGGAGTGTCTGTAAAGCAGAGCAAGGTCTGAGCTTTTATTCTGAGTGACAAAGGAAGCCACTTCTTCAGCAAAAGAGGAGTGGCCAGATTTCTTACTTATCAGCATGGCTATGGCTGCTGTGATGAGAATGCAGTGCAGAATGGCAGGGGAGAAATAGGGATGAGGTAGGAGGCTATTACAATAATCCAGGTGTGAGACGATAATGATGTGGACCAGGCTGATGACAAAGTAGGGAGGAATTATTTTTAGAGTTGGCAGGATTTGATGCTGAATAGGATGCTGGTTTTGAAGGGGGGGAAGGAAAAGAGCAATCCAGGATGACATCGGTCTCTTATTTAGTAGATTCCTTCAGAATTGAGGCCATTATCTTAGATACAAAGAAAAAAGCAAATCCTGGGTGCAAATGATAAATGGTCCGTTGGAAGAGCTTATTTTAGGTTTAATGTATCTAGTATTGTTTTACATCATTTTCCTGTGTTTGAACAAAAGCAAAGAGTTACAAAGTTTGGTCTAACCCAGGTCTAGAGCCCATTCCAGGTGCCACATCTGTGGGCTTGCGTGTTCCCTACAGCTGTTGGTGGTTGGAGCTTGAACCCAACCCTTTAATTTTATTCTCAGAGGATATCACAACGGCAAATATCTGCTTTAGACCATCTTTCCAGGATCCTATGGGCTCATCTGTGTTCCCTCTGGGTATCAGAGGAATTGCTGCAATAGTAAAGAAGTTAGTATTCTATTGATACATTGACTTTACCCAAATCACATCTACATATAAAAAATGCTATCCTACTTAACCAAATCTTAGAGAGCCCTAACTTGATCAGCACATGATTTATATTTTATATTTACTTTTCTTATTTAAAAAAATATAAACACAACCTTCTTTGTCTAGCTTACAGTTGATCAGGCTGAGTTTATAAAAGCTAGAGACGTGTGCTCTTCAGACACTCATTCATTCGTTTAAAGAAAATCTTAGGAAGTAACTTTTATGGAGCTTTGTGATTTCTAAGACGATAAGGTTTATTTTTTTATTTGTGTTTTGTAGTGCTGACACCTGAGAAGCAAATAGTAGAATATATGGTGTAGAAGTTAAGATTGATGTGGGTTTAATGCCATTTTGACCACTTTCTAGCCACGTGGTATTAAATATATCTCTAAACGTCTCTGAACCTCAGTTTCTCATCTGTAAAATGGCAATAGTAGTAGTAATCTCACAAGAGTTTTGTGTGAAGCAAAGAAAGTACTATAAAGAAAGTATATAGTACAGAGCCTGGAATTGTATATAGACAGGTTGAGGTTGTTGTTCCAGTCTTAAAGTTTGAGAAAGCACGTGAGGGCAAAGCAAAGAAAAGGGCTGTGGTGGAGTGGCCTTTGCCTCCCACAAGAAGAAGCAGTGCACTTTTCCAGCCTTGCATGAGCTGAGTCACTGGGATTTGAGGTGCAGTTTCAGTGGTATAGGTTACAGAATAAACTGAGAGTAAATAATAAAATTCTCCAAATAGTCTCTTGTCTTTCTCTCCCATGATATCAGCTAAAAATAATGGCACTTGAGAAACCACAGACACAAAAATCTCAGGAAGAATTGAGCTGGGGGTATCAAAAGAAGCCAGGGAGGAAGCCAAGGTAATCAGGATGGTGAATTGCCTACAACTTTGTAGCAGTTCTGAGGATCTCTGAATAAAAGTCATGAGGCTATGAAGTGAGAAAACAGTGCACTGCAAAGCAAAGCTAGCTTGAACACTCCTCTCATCTGGGTTAAAACATGTGCGCGCGCACACACACACACACACACACACACACACACAGCCCACATGGATAGAAACCTCACGGATAAATGGAAACTGAAGGTTCCTGGTGCAGAGAATAGGTGTCCTCTGAGAGTCGTAATCAAGTTGGAGTATCATTTTTCACTCTTTGGGCAAGGGAAATCAAATCAGTCTTCAGCTTTCACACAAAATGCGAATATCCATCTCTACTTTGGAATTGGTGTTTGTGGGGCTGGGCACAGGGCATGGCAGAAAAATTTAATAACAATTCACCCATAAGCGTTAGGTCCCAATGTGAGTGTAGTGCTTTGTTCAGACAGATAAATGCCTTCATGTAAGGAAGGATACGTCTATGTGTTTATCATCAAGAAGTATTTTTTAACATTTTTTGCTGCTATATGCCACAACTAGTTAAGCTGTCAGTGTCTGTATTAAAAGGCATGCTTTGTTATAGAAGTCTTAGAATCAGCATCTTAGAGCTGAAAGGGATCTGTGAAGAGTTTGGTACTTACAGTTAAGGGAGTTCAGTTCATAGTTAGGATTGTGGTTCTAGAGGCAGTCTGCTTGGGAGTAGATCCCAGCTCTGCCATTTAAGCCTCTTGGACTTTGGCTAAGTTACTTAAACCCTCTCTGCCTCAGTTTTCTCATCCATAAAGTGGAATAATAGTGTATTCCTCCTATAGTTGTTAGAAGGACTTGTTACCTAGTCCAGGCTCATACTGCTTACCACATGACCAGCCAATAAATAGAAAGACTAGAGAGACGAAGTGTTGGGGCAAGGAATAACGACTTTATTCAGAGAGCCAGCAGATGGAGAAGATGGTGGACTAGCGTTCCAAAGAACCACCTTACCTGAGTTAGAATTCAGACTTCTTTTATACTAAGAGGGGAGGATTGTGTGGTTGGTTGTTGCAAACTTCTTGGTGCTGGAATTCTTTGTACTTTGTTCTTGCAGCTGTACATGTAGGTCTGATCACAGCGTTCCTGTAAACCTCCAACAAGACAAGTGTTATTTTCTCTTCTGCAACTTTTTATCTCTACAGCAATGGAAAAGTATTATACCTTTAAAGGTCAAGCCTGGGAGGTAGAGCCTTAGAGAATGGGTTATCATGTATATTTCAGGCTATAGGCAACATTCTTTTACAAAGGGGCAGAGCCAGCATGACTGAGCACAGACAACAGAGCACAAAGTTTAGAGCTAAAGAAATAGATCCAATATGGAGTCAGGTTTGTTCTTCGCTGTTACAGACTGAATGAGATAATCTATGTAAAACAGCACACAGTAAGCGTTCAGTGTATGTGTTTTATTATCATACGCATTATTTTTCTATTCTCTCTTTCAACTCTCACAACTTGATAAAGTATGCATGGTTTTTATGCTTACTTTGCAGCTGTTAAGCCAGAGGGTCAGGAATGTCATGTTAGGGACTTCCCTGGCAGTCCAGTGGTTAAGACTCCACGCTTCCACTGCAGGGGGTACAGGCTCAACCCCTGGTCAGGGAACTAATATTCTACATGCCACGTGGCACAGCCAAAAAAAAAGGAATGTCATGTTACATAAGTAATAATAGTGAAGCAGGAATCAAACCCAGGGGTGTGTCATTCTAAAACCTATGCTCTTAGGCAACATGGTGCTCGTTGGTCATTCTCTAGGTATTTACTCAATGCTTTTTAGATGCTCATTTCACACGTTTGCATGCCCTTCTCAGTCCTCAAACTTTCCTCTGCAGAAAGGAGCCAACAAAAAGGTGACAAAATTGATTTGCAGGCTTCAAGACTTGCACTAGCTCTCTCGTGTTGCTTTTTTGTCAGAAACAAAAGTAAAAAGCCTGTCAAGATATATACAAATGTAAGAAGCAGGACAAAGCTGAGGGCCAGGTTTAATGGAGTAATAGGAAGGTCACTTTTGTGTCTTGAGATTCTCTTGCAAATCAAGGCTAAATTTTACTAAATGTTTCTCATTTTCACTCACATACCAGTAGGTTGTTACTCGACAGTAAAACCTAAAAACTGTGGTTTTCAAGAGCTGTGATGGGGAGTTAACAACAAAGAGTAATAAAAATTAGGAACACTCGGGGCTTCCCTGGTGGCGCAGTGGTTGGGAGTCCGCCTGCCGATGCAGGGGACACAGGTTCGTGCCCCAGTCCAGGAAGATCCCACATGCTGCGGAGCAGCTGGGCCCGTGGGCCATGGCCGCTTTGCCTGCGCGTCTGGAGCCTGTGCTCCGCAAGGGGAGAGGCCACAGCAGTGAGAGGCCCTCGTACCGCGTAAAAAAAATTAGGAACACTCAATGTGACTTGTAATAATTGGAGTATAACATTTTCTAAATCCAGTTGGGAATATATTAACACTTGTGTTTAGTTAGTCAACTTTCCAAATTCTGTTCACTAAAACCTGTAAACAAAAGCAAATTTCTCTGATCTAACTTGAGGTTGCTAGAACTGGTGATTTACCTAAGAATTTTTATGGACTTTCAAAGATTATAGTATAATTTTAAGAGGAAAAACTCCTCTTAGATTTTAATCTCTCGTTGATGAAGGCATTCTAGTAACTAAGACTAAGGTACTCTGTTCATGGCACATAGCTGCATTTAGTATAATTGATTGCATTCTGAGCAACCAGCAAGCTCGTCCCTGTAGGTAAGAAGTCCACCAGGCATTTTTGTCAGGATGTTTTGTAGAGTTGATAAACATTCATGAGTGTCACCTACTTCAAAAGACTGATATTGTAGTAAAAAAGAAAAAAGACATGGAATCTGAAAGGTTAACTGTGATACGGTCATGCAACTTGGAGCCAAGAAACTGTGTGTTGGCACTGGAATTCATCAAGATGAGAAATATGACTCTTGGGGTGTTTACTGGAAAAACAGGATTCCTGGGGCTGTTCTGCCTTGGTCTTATGCGGGGCTTTGACAAGTCACTGTTCCTCTTAGCCACCTTGATTCTCTTGTCTTTAAAAGGGAATCTTTCATTGGAGTCGAAAGTGAAATTGATCCAGGGTCCATAATGCAAAACGCAGATGTGCTCAAAATGACCCCTTGGAAATCCCTTCGCATTAGAAACTTATATGTCACCTCTCCAGGAATCTGAAACGGCCAGTTTATTCCTCCAGTATTAAAGCAGATCATGGTTTTCTGGATTAAGCACCAGATGCTGGGGGTAGTAATGAGCTTATGTTTGGGGGTAGTCATATGAAAAAATGCATCTATCGTAAATGCCAGAGAGTCGTACGAATCTGGCAGACGTTCAGTGTGTGAGAAAGATGTGGGGACTGAGAGTATGTGCGCATCACATCTCCTCTCTCTTGTGTTTGCTGTAGAATCCATGCTGTTTTATGTATGTGTGTGTGCACGTGTGCGTGCATGCATGCGTGTGCGTGCATGTGTGTGCGTGCATTCATATGCCTGTCTCTGTGTACATATTTAGTGGCTGAAGTTGAGTTGTTGGGTCAAGTAAATGCTGTTGAATCTATATAAGTTAAATATACGTACCTGCAACAGAACACAGAAAGAGGCAAAGAGGGACCAAGGGGAGTGGTTGCTTCCAGTACCCAGATGGACCATGCTCTTCCTTACCTCCCAGCCTTTGAGTATATGATCTCTCTTCTGGGAACACTGCTCTGCTTGACTCTTTCTTTACTTCCTTAGCTCTTATCTTTCCACTATCTTTTAGCATAGATGTCCTTTCTCCGAGGAAGCCTTCCTTGACCCCTTATATCTAAGTTAGATGCCCCTCCTGAATGCTTTTATATCATCATAGATGTTTCCTATCAAAGCCTTTATCACACTGTAGTGTAACTGCTTGGTGACTTGGCCCTTTGCCACTAGGATAGGAATTCCATGAGAATCAGGATCTTATCTTGTTTACTGAGCTTCTCTTGTATGCCAGACACTATTTGGGACGGCAGAGATAGAACAGTTAACATGAGTTTAGTAATTGAATAAGTGCACAAATAGGTTAAAAAAAAAAGTGTTAAATTCTAAGAGACAGTAACATCTTCGGGATCTTAATCTATGGAGAAAAACACTAAAAGGATCCCTTAATAAATACAGAATTTAAAAGGTCGTGTCTTAACAAAATGCCCAGGTTTGGCTTTTTTTCCTCAACTATTATAGTCAGTGGCATCAGATGTGCTTTAAGGTAATAGATTCTCAGGGAGTCCAAGAATTCTGGATTCTAGGCTAATGTTGTCTAACATAAGGCTATAAAGACAGACTGTGCCATGTTTCTGTGCAAACTTTGTCACTCTAGGCTTTGGGTGATTAGAGAAGGTCTCTGGCCTGGACAATAAGTCAGGCTGGCGTAGACAGGCTCGTAAGCATTGAAAAACCAGTGACCCAGAGGTGGGGCTGGAATTGTCAGGTGAGGTAGGAAGAGAAGTCAGGGTGGGGATCCAGGCAGGGTAGCTGGCAGGTAGGGCAAGACCGGAAGGCAGGGAGAGAAAACACATTGTAACTCAGGGCCGGCAGAATGCCTTTCGGTTCCTGGTGAGAGGGTTCAGGAATCCAGCCAGAAAGGTAGGCTATTAAAAATACCAGAAGCCCCTGCAAAAGTCTGGGTAGTCAAGGATCTGCACTCAGATAGTGACCTGCAGTGGAAAGAACAAGAAACCCAGGAATTTGAAGACCTGAGCTCTACTTCCAACTCGGCTAGTTGCCAGTCCTTGGCAAGTCATCTCTCCTTTCTACCTTCACTCCCTCTACCTGTAAAATGGGGGGATTGGGTCACCCCCTAAATTTAAAGTCTTGATACCTCTCTAGACAACAGGCAGCAGGATTCCACGGTAGCTTGTTGGTCAAGGCTTTGAAGCAGGGGTCCCTGCACATCCATTTTCTATTTATGACCCAAGTCAGTCTCAAGTGTGGGTGGTCTGGAGCCTAGAACAGGAAAGAATAAAGAAAACAGAGAAGAGGGGTAGGGGAAGCAGTGACTATAAAGTAATAGTTCCTCAAAGGATGCTACATTTGAAGTCAAAATGAAAACCACTGGGGGGAAAGTTACTTTAAATTGAATAATTATTATTGGTGTTTCATTTTCACAATATACTTGGGCCAAGGTCTGGAAGAGGTTCATAAAAGTGTTTGGAAATATCAGACTCAGCAAAGGGGTTCAACTTGGGCTGGCGGGAAACTGTCCTTGGAGGAGGTGAGATCGTATCTGGGTCTGCAAAAAGGAAAGGACTTTGACCAATGCTTATAAGATGGGAACAGAGGTGGACTGGGTCTTCCAGGCTGAGGGAGAAAATACCTTGAGCAAAGAACCAGAGCCTTATATACTCAGACCGATGGATTTAGATGCATTGTTAAACTTTTTTGAATTATCGACATTCCCATTCACTGAGCACTTGACAATGACCAGGCGCTGTGCTAAGTTTACACGGATGATCTCCTACTGTTGCCCAAACTACCTACAGGTCTTTTCCATTAGTACCTCCATTGTATGATGGAGGAAAAGTGGAAATTTAGGGAGAGTAAGTGATATGCCCACCACAAGTATACAGCCAGTTAGAGCCCGTGTGAACTCCATATCCTTAAAGCCAGAAAACCTTCTAGCAGGTAATAACAACTGAAATTTTTCTTATCCTATTAGGTACAAAATTGGTCACAAAGTCTTCCAACCTGTGTTAGTAATATACAGTTATTTGTCTCTCCTTAGTTTATACATGCATGATTATTCTTGAAGCACTGAAGGCCCCCTGTTAAATCTGATTGTCAGGACCGCAATGTGACCTGGGGGACCATGTGGTGGTCACGGTAAAGAGAGTGGGCTCTGCGGCTGTACTGGTGGGGGTTACCTTCTCACTTCTGACTGTGTGACTCAGGGAAAATTCCGCGACCTGTTGAGTCTAAATTTTTCCATCCATAAAACAGAGTGCTGAGGATTAAACGAGTGAACGTATTTAAAAGTTTAATACAGATGTTACATAGCACATAGTGAAAATACAATCCACACAAACAGTTGTTACCATCATCATCCACATTGTCACCTTTGATAGACTTAAGTATACATATCTGAGTTTGACTGCAACTTTTTAAATGTGCCTTGTTTAAAAAGTCACATAAAATTCAGGAAATTAAGTATCTTCAACTGTAAATGAAGGTGTCCTAATCACCCCTGATACATGTTGTTATGTGCCTATGTGAAATGAAGTATGTGGAAATGTTTTCTGAAACACAAAGCCCCATACAAATGTGGGTGGTATTTTGCTGCTGCTGAGCTGTCCAGGGCTCCTTCCCTATCTCTGACTTGAGAAGGCTCTAGATACCAGAGGAATGCAGTGCTCCCATAATGCAGTGTTGCTTGCCCGGTACTTGATTGGCATTACCTTGGGATCAGCCGAGACACTCTTCGGCTCATCTTAGTATTTTTAGCACACCCCAAAAAGTATTTCAGAATGGTCAACCAAGTTGAGGTATGTTTATCCATTGTTTCTTGTTTTTGTTACGTTTGGAGAAGTACACAGCAGTTAAAAGTGTGCTTTGAAAATAATGCCATCTATGAGCAGTCAGGAATGAACATTCCAAACTGTCTAACAGGTTCTGGGATCTCACAGCATTGAAGACCCGTCAGGCATAGACTCTTTCAAATCAAGTACACCTCTGGGAATGAGCTCTTCTTCCTCTTTCCTCTTGTTCATGCTCAGTAACAAATGATCTTACTGTGAAGTGGGTAACATGAAAGCACACGAGCTTCATGCATTTGGGTAGGGGAAGACTCCAAATGATGTTGTTTAAAAAAAGGAGCATGCTGGGCTTCCCTGGTGGCACAGTGGTTGAGGGTCCGCCTGCCGATGCAGGGGACACGGGTTCGTGCCCCGGTCCGGGAGGATCCTGCGTGCCGCGGAGCAGCTAGGCCCGTGACCCATGGCCGCTGAGCCTGCGCGTCCGGAGCCTGTGCTCCGCAACGGGAGAGGCCACAACAGTGAGAGGCCCGCAAACCGCAAAAAAAAAAAAAAAAGAGCATGCTTTTTTTAAGTGTAAGTATAATCAGTGTGTGGTGATAGGTCAACGTTGTGGAAATTCAGATTCTGTTTCCATGTGTTGTATTAAGCGTTGGGTACAGAAACATCTGCTGTCTCTATTGTTCTACACCCTGCCAGATGATTAATGTGCTTTAGCTTAAATAATGGGGAGGGGTGGCACCTCCGGGAATGCTAAACATATTTTTAATTGCTGTATAAATATGTCAGTTCCTTGCTAATTCAAGTTATGCATGGGAGGTTATATAATACCAGAGGGCCTCCAGACATGATGTATTGCACCTGTGAGCTGAGTTGAAGGATTAACAGGGCCCAGCTGAAGATGAAATATTCTTTGCTAACTCTGCCTTAGCAGATGAAGATGTTGAAGCCTGACATTGCTTTATAAGAGCAGAATTATTGTTTGGCATACAGTAGGGTCGCTAAATAATTTTCTGAGATGTTAGAAAGAAAATGCATGTTCTGTAACCAAAAATAGTGCCCCAAAACAATCCCAAGAAAATTGTCCTTATTTGGGAAAATGCACATGGTGAAGGAGAAATGAGCATTGAGTTTGGCATGAAGCAAATATACAAATGGTGGAGCACATTAATTTCCCACTGTGCCCATTCATATTACAATCTAAAACTGGCCTAGTCCATTTTGATATCTCAGAGCAAAGATTCCTTTAACTACAGTTCTTGTGCTCTGCCCTTTCCATTCTGACTCTTCTTCTTAGAAAAGGAGAGAAAGAAGGGAGATTCTAAGTAAGACTCAAAGGTATGAAGCTGTGCGAAGTCATCTTTGCAGGATCGGTGGATATTGGTGGTTTTTCTAGCTATGTAAGAGCTATATAAGTTGGATTTCACATTCTGAGTCTGCAAAGAAGTCATATTTAAATTTTGGTGTGAAGCTACTTTTTGTTGACAGCACCACCAACCTGTGATTCTGAATTACTATCAGAAGCAACTGTGTGATAGAGAGGTGAGGTGACTATTGAGATATTCAAGATGTGAGTACAGGAACCATTTGCTCTTTTAAAAAGCCTTCTGATGATAGTTTCCTTGAACGCTGCTGCCTGTGCCACGGACCCTGGTTCATTAACAGAGAGGCAATGGAAGGATTAAATACAGTGGGCAGACTCATTCAAGGACCAGGTGGCAGTCCTTTGGCAAATCCAGTAGTGTGATATGGACAGCAATCAAATTGCTATCAGATGTGCCCAATCACTGATCATTATTTTATTTGCAAGGGCCTGGAGCTGTCCTTTAATTTAAAGCTGAATAGAATCAGAAATCAATTAATGACTGATTGCTGTTTCTCCTACAAATTGATCTTGGATTTGGCAGTCTGAACGCCTCATTGTGCCAGAATCCATCCATGGGCTGCGTTAAAATACAGCTAAGAGTTCAGATCAGTTAATTAGACCAGTTGCTCCAGCTTCTTCAAAAAAGCCCTGCTTTTTCTTAACCAAATAAGTTTAACTTCTAAATTTTCCTCATTCCCATTCTTGGTGACCTTCCATGATTTTATTAATCTATAACTTTTAGCAACTGAAAAGGAATGATGGAGATCCATTTGTATTTTAAATATCTCCCTAAGTATTTCTGAAAGTGAAAACCTAATAGAGATATTATTTTGAAATACGCAATATTGAAACCAGAAGGTCCCAACACTAGCCTCATAAAAATCAGTTATTTGGGGCTTCCCTGGTGGCACAGTGGTTAAGAATCCGCCTGCCAGTGCAGGAGACGTGCGTTCGAGCGTTGGTCCAGGAAGATCCCACGTGCTGCAGAGCAACTAAGCCCATGTGCCACAACTACTGAACCTGCGGTCTAAAGCCTGTGAGCCACAACTACTGAGTCCACGTGCCATAACTACTGAAGCCTGTATGCCTAGAGCCCGTGCTCCGCAACAAGAGAAGCCCCTGCAATGAGAAGCCTGCACCACAACGAAGAGTAGCCCCCGATTGCCGCAACTAGAGAAAGCCTGCACAGCAGTGAAAACCCAACACAGCCAAAAATAAATAAAATAAAATAAATAAATTTTAAAAAATTTAAAGAAATAAAAAAAACATGCCTTAAAAAAAATCAGTTATTTTTGCATCTACTAAAATGGCATCACATACACATACCTGAAATGTTGGTTTGACTTTGTGATGGGCATGGGAGAGAAAGGAATGTAAGATCCTTCTCTAGAGTGAGGCTGTCACATTTCCCTCCTTGTAGATTTCCTCCCACCACCCTCTCACAAATACGCACACACAAACATTCAAATGTTTGAAGAGGCACAAATTTCTGAAGCTTTTTCTCCCCAAACCTCTTCAAAGATAAGCTTCCCTTGTGTCTTATTCTCATGATCCGTCTGTTGGCTACCTAACCTGAGAGGCTTAGCAAACTCTTCCTCCTACAAGACATATCTCTATTTGAAATGATGTCCTAAAGCGTTTACCCAGAGGTAGGCAGATGGCAGGAATTCCTGATCCTTGTTCCACTGGTTAATAAAGACATTCATATGTCCCTAAACTTGAGTTGTTCCTCATCTCATCCAGAGACTGGATGTCTACCCCCAGAGAGCTTCTAAGAAGATTAAAACTCTTGCTTATGACAAATGGGACTGACTCCAGATGGATAAAGCTCCAAAGACATTCTAGACATTCTGGACATTGTTTGTCAGCTGTACTATAGCCCAATGATTAAGAGCAGATACTCTGGAGCCAGACTGCCATTACTTTCTAAGTATGTGACCTTGGGCAAGTTACTTAAATTCCTTGTATCTCCAAAATTAATGCACAGAAATCTCTGGCATTACTATACACTAATGATGAAAAATCTGAAAGTGAAATCAGGAAAACACTCCCATTTAATCATTGCAACAAAAAGAATAAAATATCTAGGAATAAACCTACCTAAGGAGACAAAAGACCTGTATGAAGAAAATTATAAGACACTGATGAAAGAAATTAAAGACGATACACATAAATGGAGAGATATACCATGTTCTTGGATTGGAAGAATCAACATTGTGAAAATGACTCTACTACCCAAAGCAATCTACAGATTCAATGCAATCCCTATCAAACTACCACTGGCATTTCTCACAGAACTAGAACAAAAAATTTCACAATTTGTATGGAAACACAAAAGACCCCGAATAGCCAAAGCAATCTTGAGAACGAAAAACGGAGCTGGAGAAATCAGGCTCTGTGATTTCAGACTATACTACAAAGCTACAGTAATGAAGACAGTATGGTACTGACACAAAAACAGAAAGATAGATCAATGGAACAGGATAGAAAGCCCAGAGATAAACCCATGCACATATGGTCACCTTATCTTTGATAAAGGAGGCAGGAATGTATAGTGGAGAAAGGACAGCCTCTTCGATAAATGGTGCTGGGAAAACTGGGCAGCTACACGTAAAAGTATGAGATTAGATCACTCCCTAACACCATACACAAAAATAAGCTCAAAATGGATTAAAGACCTAAACGTAAGGCCAGAAACTATCATCTCTTAGAGGAAAACGTAGGCAGAACACTCTATGACATAAATCACAGCAAGATCCTTTTTGACCCACCTCCCAGAGAAATGGAAATAAAAACAAAAATAAACAGATGGGACCTAATGAAACTTCAAAGCTTTTACACAGCGAAGGAAACCATAAACGAGACCAAAAGACAACCCTCAGAATGGGAGAAAATATTTGTAAATGAAGCAACTGACAGAGGATTAATCTCCAAAATTTACAAGCAGCTCATGCAGCTCAATAACAAAAAAACAAACAACCCAATCCAAAAATGGGCAGAAGACCTAAATAGACATTTCTCCAAAGAAGATATACAGACTGCCAACAAACACATGAAAGAATGCTCAACATCATTAATCATTAGAGAAATGCAAATCAAAACTACAATGAGATATCATCTCATACCAGTCCGAATGGCCATCATCAAAAAATCTAGAAACAATAAATGCTGGAGAGGGTGTGGAGAAAAGGGAACACTCTTGCACTGCTGGTGGGAATGTGAATTGGTACAGCCACTATGGAGAACAGTTTGGAGGTTCCTTAAAAAACTACAAATAGAACTACCATATGACCCAGCAATCCCACTACTGGGCATATACCCTGAGAAAACCATAATTCAAAAAGAGTCATGTACCAAAATGTTCATTGCAGCTCTATTTACAATAGCCAGGAGATGGAAACAACCTAAGTGTCCATCATCGGATGAATGGATAAAGAAGATGTGGCACATATATACAATGGAATATTACTCAGCCATAAAAAGAAAAGGAAATTGAGCTATTTGTAATGAGGTGGTTGGACCTAGAGTCTGTCATACAGAGTGAAGTAAGTCAGAAAGAGAAAGACAAATACCGTATGCTAACACATATATATGGAATTTAAGAAAAAAAAAATGTCATGAAGAACCTAGGGGTAAGACAGGAATAAAGACACAGACCTACTAGAGAATGGACTTGAGCATATGGGGAAGGGGAAGGGTAAGCTGTGACAAAGCGAGAGAGTGGCATGGACATATATACACTACCAAACGTAAGGTAGATAGCTAGTGGGAAGCAGCCGCATAGCACAGGGAGATCAGCTCGTTGCTTTGTGACCACCTAGAGGGGTGGGATAGGGAGGGTGGGAGGGAGGGAGACGCAAGAGGGAAGAGAGATGGGAACATATGTATATGTATAAAGCAGAAACTAGCACACCATTGTAAAGCAATTATACTCCAATAAAGATGTAAAAAAAAAGAAAATAAGAAAATAAATTCCTTGTAACTTGTTTCCTTATGATAATAGCAATCCATACATTGGAGGGTTGTTATATGACAAAATGCGTTAACAGTGCGTGGCACATAGTAGTGCTGTATCTCTGCTTGTTACTTTTTTTTTTTTTGAAATTACACAGGGCAGAAAAAGAATTCAAGTTTCATATGTTCTTTAGTGACACTTTTTTCTTAAACTGTGGACAAGAATAAGATACTCTTCTGTGCAGTATTGCTTTAGTTTGCTTATTAAGTTGTTATTCGCTGTGCTTCTTTCTAGTTCATAGTTAACATCTAGTACTTTATATAAACTATTGGAAAAAGCAATTGACCCCTATTTGCAACCTTGGTCCTTTTAGCACACAAACACTGAGTGTATTCTCAGGGATTTCTCAAATGCAATCAACATTAGGTCACACTGAGTGAAGACTTAACCCTTTTTTTTTTTAACATCTTTATTGGACTATAATTGCTTTACAATGGTGTGTTAGTTTCTGCTTTATAACAAAGTGAATCAGTTATACATGTACATATGTTCCCATATCTCTTCCCTCTTGCGTCTCCCTCCCTCCCACCTTCCGTATCCCACCCCTCTAGGTGGACACAAAGCATCCAGCTGATCTCCTTACCCTTTTATGGTTCCTGTTTCAAACCCTGTGTCCCTTGACATCTGTCTTGCAGCATTACCCCCATCATTTCCATGTAAAAGTGACAGAGTGGCAACAAGATGCTCACATATCTCCATCCACACATTCAACGAACGCTTATTGAGAACCTGACAGCAGAAGTACAGCAGTGAAGAATAGATAAGGTCTTCCACCTCTTAGAGCCTACGGTCTGGTGGGAGAGGGAGGCACTGCACACATAGGGTAAAAGGGACCTGTCACAGCCAAGCACAGGGCAGGGACAGGGAAGACCTGCCTAAGTAATGAAATATAATCTAAGCAGTGCCTTTACTCTGTTGTTGATGTAAACTCTCAAGTGTTCTGGGTATTTATTTTCACAGCATCCCTCTAGGCTACATCCAACCCTGCTTCTTGCTCTCTGTGGAGCACTGGAGACAGCTTATACTGGTCCACAAGAGCCAATTGTTAAATTTTCAGGAATTTTGCCAATTGAGTCACACCCATTATTAAAATTAAATTTATTTATAAATTTACAGTTAAATAAATTAATTAAAGGTAATAATAAGTACTCAAACAATCATCACTTCTTAATTATTTTTAGTGCATTGTGTGGTTATTTATGTTCTGGAGGTTGTTTAGACTATGGCATCTGTGTGCTGGAAATACTACATAATGGGGTACCCCAGGCCTCTCTTCTCAACTCTTTGTTCAGTGAAGTCAGCATGATAGGTAATAACTTGAAATTGGCCATGGTGGGGATATTTACACCACAGCAATTGGCAAATGCTATGAATCAAGAGGGTTGTTTTGGTTTTGGTTTTGGTTTTTTTCCTTGGAGAGACTGTTTTTAAATATTCGTTAGCACTGCGCTGTTTTACTTCAATTCCTGACATCCAGAGCATTCATCTGCCTCCCTGGTGTAGCTGGATATTATTAGGATGTGGGATGAACTAAAAGAAGGCAAAACCAGGAAACTGTTGACTTACCTTCTAATAGCAACTTTGCTGCTGGTGAGTTTTGCATTCTGGGCATGTCACTTAATAAATGTCAGTTCTTGGCACTCAGAAACTAAAGAGATAAGATCTGATTCCTGCCCTCAAAGAGGCCATATTCTAAGATCAACATATATCTAATTACAGTCATTTCTGATCTAGTGGTGCTTTGGCAGTAAGATGAGGGAACATCTCATATTGGACACTTGAGAGGATTTCACTGAGAATACGATTTGTGAAGCAGGATCTTAGCAGAATGTACTGGCTCTCACTAGGCAGAGGAGCATCTTGGCAGGTATGATGTGCTCCTGCCTGAACCAAGGATGGGGAACTTCTGGACGTGGCAGTAGTGGGTGAAACAGAATTATAAATTAGGACCAGATTGTGATCCTAATAATGTGGGAGGCCAATAAAGTTTATAAATGATTTTTTCCCCAAGTTGGGTAATGAGCTCTTCTTTATTGAACAGATTAGCTTTCGTGCTTGCAGAAGGAATGAATGGAAAGTGTCGGCATACCAGAAGATAGCTAGAAGACCAATTTGAGAATTACCAGGATGTGGAAGAGAGACTATGGGTGGGCCATGAGCCTGAAATAGATAAGTGATAGTGAACATTGCTTTACTTATCCACAAAGGACAAATATTTCCTCTGATCCGGGCCATACTATGACTTTTTTTTTTTTTTTTGAGGTACACGGGCCTCTCACTGTTGTGACCTCTCCCGTTGCGGAGCACAGGCTCCAGACATGCAGGCTCAGCGGCCGTGGCTCACGGGCCCAGCCACTCCGCGGCATGTGAGATCTTCCTGGACCGGGGCACGAACCCATGTCGCCTGCATGGGCAGGCGGACTCTCAACCACTGCGCCACCAGGGAAGCCGCGTACTATGACTTTTGCAGACTCCAGGAACTTCTGCCTTTGTGGGCTCCTTCGTCCACAAAATGTATTAAAATTATACTCTGCAACAGTGTCGGTATAAAAACCAGTATGCAAATAATATGTATAAATTATTTTCTTTCACCTAACAGCTCATCTTTTTCCTTATGATTAAAAAAGAAAAGAAACCATTTTTATGGGCCCTGGCTTTGTGCCTTCTGTGCTCAGTGTAGCAGTGAGCTCTACCTCTGCTCCATCCATGAAGTTAGTGAGCACATCAGGGAACGGTTGGGTAAGCTCTTGGAAGATCAACGCAATGCAAACTTAGTCTTTCTAGAATTCTCTTTGGATAGAACAAGCTTGAGTCATCACACTGTGGGGATGACCTCTTTGTTCATTGGCTTCATCAATGGATTGAAAATCGCAACACTGTCTTTTCAAGATGTTTATCTTTTCTTTATTTACTGTATGAAGACGTGTGTGATTGTGCAGGCGATGGGCAGGGTAGGTGTGTGTACATTGCGGAAGTAAAGGAAGACCAAATGGAAACAAGCAAAGACTGTTCATTCAAAGCTTGCTACAGCAAGGGAGTTGGCCACCATCACTTGTGTTTTGGCAGAGACTCAAAGGCAGGCAGAGAAGTAGGAAAGCTTCTGATATCCCTGCTTTGGAGACTGTTGGCATGAGGAAGTTGTAGGCAGACTAGCTGAAAGCTGGGCATGTATGTGATTGGGTAGGGGAGCTTTTTTGGCTTTCTTTGGTTTGTTCTAAGTTGGAAGTGGGAACACAATTAGGGAAGCTGTCAGTTGATCAAGTCCTGGCCATGTGGGGCTGATTGTTAAAGAAGTCATTGTTTTGCCTCCTTCATTGTCACTAGAGATAACAATCTGACTTCTTACAAATCTGATTTACAGCGGGGCTGGCTTCCAGAGTGGGTTATTGTAAACAGGGGGTTGGTTTCCTGGGCAGCTTGTCTTGATTGTGGGTCACAGCTGTCTTTGTGTATATGGTCTGGCCACTGTCTATTTGTATATTCAGTCTTTCATCATGTACTGAGCCCTGGGCTAAACTGTGTCTCTCATTCTCTTAATACTTCTGTGAAGAAGGTAGCATTTGCAGAGAGGAACTGGATGGTAGAGAGGTTAGGTGATTTGGTAATGAGAGGCAGAGTCTCACATCCACGTGTGTCTGTCTCCAAAGCCCGTGGGTTTACAGCTTCCTCACTTGCAAAGTGAGGAGGAGACTGACTAGATGATGAGTCTCTTCTAGGTCAAATTTGCTGATTCCTGGGTCACAGGAGTATCTCTTCTCAGTCATACATAACCTTTGTTGGTCCTCCAGAGCAACTATTTCCTGCCAACCCAATGACATCATGACTTTAATTTAGGCATATCTGCAAGACCTTGAGTATGTTCATCTTTCTTCACCTAGAATTTGTGAAACTCAAAAGAACTGAAGTCCAAGTACCTGGCCACTTCCCAGGAAGCAAGAGCTGTGGAGGAATTATGCTTCCATACTTCCCCAACCACAGCAAGACATTTTCCCCTGGAACGATTTAGTTTCATGCACAGAGAGAGATTCGGCGTGGGTGAAGAGAATACACTATCATGTCATTCAGTCATGCCTGCGATTTCTCAGCTTCTCCCCAGTGCTGGAAAAATGATTAATTCCTTGGGACGGAAGCCAAGAAAATCATGAAAATAGCAAAAAATATTTCGACTGCAGTTGTAGAGCTCATAAACTTGTCACTGGCATGATGAGAAAACTGCTGGCTTGCCTCTCATGAGCAGCACAATATTTTATTTATATGTGTGGTTTTGTGTGCGTTTTTATTATGGCAGCAAGGAGGGTATCTGGAGGGCTTTGGGCTTAGGGAAGCGGGGTGATGGAGTGAAATTCAGGGAAAATATTTCACCCCCTTGTTGAGCTTCTCAACTGTGGGCTGCTCAGCCCTTTGCCAACGGTATTGATTGGTTAATATATATTGAGTGTCCCTCGATGTGGAGCATGGTAGGTACTTTATGATATGGGATTTGTTGACCTCTGAACCGCATTGTTAAAGCTGTTGCAAGAGGCAGGCATGTGTGAGAGACAAAGAAAGGAAGAGAACGTTCTCACAATAGTCATGAGAGCTTCTACTGATTGATATCTTTGTAGGTTGCCAGACCTGCTAAATGCTGTCCACGCATTATTCGATTTAACCTTCACTGCAACCCTAGAGGTAGGTTACTCTTGTGGTTCCTATTTTGAGGTAATTGAGGTTTAGAGAGGTTAAGTAATTGACCAATACCTATAGATAATAAGAGATAAAGCTAGGACTCAGCCCAAATACTCTGACTCCCACTCTTAAGCACTAACCACTAAGCTCTATTGCCTCCCCCAAAACAAAGAATGCCTGGGCCAAAAAGAAAAAGAGGATTTACGTATCATTTTTGTCTGAGGCTTTCAAACTGTACTGTAGGAGCCTGAGGGGTTTGCTAAGGAGTCTGGAGGAAAGGATATTGGCCAAGCTCCCACCCTTGCGTCACCGCTGTCACCGTCACCGTGGGCAGCTTGGCACTTGTGTTATCTATTTGCTATCTGGACTTGTAAATTCTTTAGAGAGATGGTTCCTTTGGAGGGTGGAGAGCAAACAAAATTTAAAAGAACAGAAGCATTTGTTCTAGTCTATTGTCTTCATTTTAGAGTAGGGGTTGGCTAACTTTTTCTGTAAAGGGCCGGATAGTAAAAAAAATTAGGCTTATGAGGCCCCTACATGGTTTCAGTTGCATATTTTTCTTTGTTTTGTTTTTTACAGACCCTTAAAAATGTAAAAAAAAAAAAAAAAAAAATCCTTCGCTCACAAGTTGTGCAAAAATAGGCCCCAACTTTGAACTGGCCCACAGACTGTAGTTTGCCAAGCTCTCTTTTTGGAAGATAAATCCAAAGTTCAGAGAGGGAAAGTGATTTGCTTAAGGCCACACAGCTAGACCAGAACTCAGATTGTCCAGAATATCTGTGTGGGCCCCGCTGGCCAGACTGAACAGGTGTATCTTCACTGTGAGTCACGGCTCCCCAGACATGGTACTCAGGGCTTCAGGGATTCACATGCTTGAATGAGGTAGGTCTCCGCTAGCAGCTGAGAGTCTACAGAGAGACAAGACTCAAACACGAGATAAGTTAGCCAGCAATATGGAATCCTCCCCAGAAGAGTGCATCAGTCATTGCTAGGAAAGTGCCTGACATTTCAAATGCTGAGTTCCAGTGAGGCAGGGTGAAGTGATCTCTGACAGCTCCTAACCAAGGGCAGGAGTTCCTTTGATGAATTTCTGGGCAAAGGGATGAATTTCTGGGCTCCTGCCTGTGGAGGCCTAGCTTGGAAACTATCCTGTCGCTGGCAGAGGAAGGATTTATTAACACAGTGCCCTTACTCTTTTCAACCAACATCCAAATCTTCTTAACCCCTTTTTACAAGTGTTCCAGGACTATTGAGAGCTGGCACTACGAGTTAGGTTAATATCTCCCCAAAGGCCCTGCCTGAAGTTCCCTTATCAGTCATTCCTTCTGCTCAGTCATTAAAGTTCTGAGTTTAACATGCAGCTGTGACATCTGAGAGACTTGACAGTATCAAGTGGTAGGATTGTGGGTATTCTTATTCACATGGAAGTGTTAATTGGATTAATATCATCATCCAGCCAGGCTGTAAGAGAAAATGCAGTTAAGTTTGATTTGAAGGAACAGAGAAATTGAAAAACTGGATTGAAGGATGCGGTGAGACAGAGCAGGCCTTCCTCCAGGTCAGTTTGGGAACCTGTTTAGCACAAGAAGTCCTGTCTCAGGGAATGTTTCAGCGCCAACAGCCTGAACATCTGATCAACAGTCACGCTAGCCACATTTCAAGTCCTCAGTAGCTACATGTGACTAGTGGCTGTCATGTCGGACAACACAGGTAAAAAACATTTCCGTTATTGTGGAAAGGTCTATTGGATAGCTCTCCTCTGTTGTCTTTGAGCTTTTATATATTTTGACACTGTTTTAACAATTAGCCTCCTCTTACTGATACATGGGTCAGCACAAGATTGACACAGAGGGCTTGCTGAACCACAAAAGACAAATATTTCGTTGACACCTACTGTGTGTCAGGCAGGCACTGTTCTAGAGCCTGGGAATATGTCAGTGAACACAACTGACAAAATCCCCTGTTTTAAAGGAGCTCACTGTACTTGGCAATGTTACTTGGCTATAGGTTTCTCAAGGTGCAAATCCAGGCTATTGTTGTCTTTGCAGCAGCAATATCATTCTCTTTCACCAGTTCCCCAAACCTTAGCTACATTCCAAGCAGCAAGCCCATGGTGCCAGGGGCCTGACTTTGGAAGTTCAGAAGATCCAGTGGGTAACAGCAACCTAAGAGGAAACAAGCCTTTTGTGAGCACGTGTATGGCAGCTCCACTGGCCAGCTGTCTTAGTCTGTTTGGGCTGCTATAACAAAATACCACAGCATGGGTAACCTAGAAGTGGCAGAAATTTATCTCTCACAGTTTCGGAGGCTGGGAAGTCCAGGATCATGGCACCAGCAGATTTAGTATCTGGTGAAAGCACTCTTCCCAGAATGCAGACAGCCAGCTTCTCTCACTGTGTCCTTCGGTGGTGGAAGGGGCAAGGGATATCTGCAGAGTCTCTTTTATAAGACCGTAGTCTCCTTCATAGAAGACTTAAGCACCACATGACCAGTGCTTCTCAAAGGCCCCACCTATGAATACCATATGGTTTAGGAGGTTAGGACTTCAACATATGGATTTTGAAGACCCAAACATTCAGACTGTAGCACCAGCTTCATTGATGACCATGACCTTTCTAAAGCCCTTGTATCTTGGGACTTCCTGAAAGTGTGTCTGAGTGAAGTAGTCAGATTATATCTGCTTGGGGCAGGTGCTTTAGTCCCCTTGGCCAAGGCAGTGAAGACAAGAGGAGGATGAGAATAGCTTGCAAAGCAAATTAATGACCCAAGTCATGTTGAGTTGTCCTTTGTCCCTGTTCATTTGCCCTCACGTGTTCTTACACAGTGTGCAGACTTCATATCTAGCTTTCCCCACATGTTCATTGTTGATCTGTCTTCCGTACTAGACAGTACCTCCTGAGGAGGAAGGGATTATGTCTGTCAGATCTGCCATGGTATTCTTGGGGTCTAGCACATGGTATCATGCAATAAATAGTTGTTCTTGTCATTGTATGTTGCCAACTGTGCAATTAATATATTTTGATTTTTCAGAATCTGGTGTGACAATTTTTTTTTATATTGGAGTATAGTTGATTTACAATGTTGTGTTAGTTTCGGGTGTACAGCAAAGTGATTCAGTTATACATCTACATATATCTATTCTTTTTCAGATTCTTTTCCCATTTAGGTTCGTTCTGATGTGTATCTCATCAACTATAGATTTCATGGGAGTTGATAGGTGTTACATGGAAAAGGGGTCTGGGGGCAGTTGTGTTTGGCTAATACGGCTTTAAATAAGCATGTTTCATTACTGCAGGCCTTCTAATACAGTGGATCTCAAACTCTCGTGAGCATCAGCCTCAGCTGGAGGACTGTTACGACACAGATCGTAACCGGACTCCACGCCCAGAGTTTCTGCTTAGTAGGCCTGAGAATTTGCATTTTTAACAAGTTCCCAAGTGACGCCAATGTGACTGGTCCTGTAACTACACTTTGAGAACCACTGTAGACATGTGTTTTTGACTCTGGGAGAAAAGATACTGTTTTCACCATTTCCCAAAAGTGTTTAACTAAAGGTCATCTTAAACCTAGAGTTCTGTCTGACTTTAAGTTATGCTGACCTAGTTCACACTCGAGAGTCAATGAATTATAAATTAACGTACTCACATTGTAAAAGGGACATCTGGGCAGAGACCTATTTTAAGCACAAATGATGTGTTGCTGCTGGTAAAATTTAGACATCATTCCAAAATAATAAGGGCGGGATATCAAAATTTGCGGGAGGAAATGTCAAAAAATAGTACCTATTCCTTCTAGTTACAAAATGGGCTTGAGGGACTTCCTGGTGGCACAGTGGTTAAGAATCTGCCTGCTAATGAAGGAGACACAGGTTCAAGCTCTGGTCCTGGAAGATCCCACATGCCTTGGAGCAACAAAGCCCGTGCGCCACAACTACTGAGCCTGCGCTTTAGAGCCCACGAGCCACAACTACTGAAGCCCGCGTGCCCTAGAGCCCGTGCTGCGCAACAAGAGAAGCCACCGCAATGAGAAGCCCACACACCACAACAAAGAGTAGCCCCTGCTCGCTTCAGCTAGAGAAAGCCCGCACGCAGCAACAAAGACCCAACACAGCCCAAAATAAATAAATACATAAAATAAATGTATTTTTTAAAAATGGGCTTGAGCACAACCTATATTGCCTGGAAAAGTACTGTTTTATAACTCAAATCATTGGCATTATTATTGTTTAAAGCAACTCTGATGCTTTTTCTCTGTGGCTGTTCTAGTTTAAACACACACTGCTTGGCCCTGGCAACTTACAGCTTTTTGCCTCTTGGACTCTCCTGTGATTTGAAATGTATTATTCATAAGTCTGCTGAATTCCAAGTATCTGAAAGAACAGATGTGGACGTAAAGGGATAATCAGCCCTTGCTAGTATTGCTCTAAAAGGCAACATATTTATAAATATTTATATTCATATATTTTGCTGCATTCGAATGAAGAGCTGCATTTGGGTCTGTGGGTTTGGAGATGGTGGAAGGGCAGAAGTGGCTGTAGAGGAGGGCAGCACTGTGTACTGTTTTCATGTTTACAGGGAGATTCATCAGTCACCTCAGCACTTACTCATCTCCTCGGTTCTGTAGGTGGATACAAAAGATATAAGGCATATGTCTTGCCCTCGTGGAGTTTATCATTTGGGAAGCGAGACATACTCATCGGGTCATTAGGGCAGAGGTTTTTCAACTTATTTGTACAGCCGCTTAAGCAAACCGGCAGACAAAAAGCCAGATTCCTGGTGGGGGAGGGATGGATTGGGAGTTTGGGATTAGCAGATGCAAACTATTATATATAGAATGGATAAAAAAAAGTCCTACTGTTTAGCACAGGGAACTGTATTCCATATCCTGTGATAAACTATAATGGAAAAGAATATGAAAAAGGAGATATATATAGATATAGATATAGATATATAGATATATATATATATAAACTGAATCACTTTGGTGGACACCAGAAATTAACACAACATTGTAAATTAACTATACTTCAATAAAATAAATTTTTAAAAATTCCAGATTCCCAGGGCCCATCCTAGACGAACTAAATCATGTGTCAGGAGGGTGATACCAGAGAATATATATTTTTAACAAACTCCCTACTTGATGCTAATGACCAGGCAGGACTGGAATCCATTGGATATCTTTAAATTTTTTGAATAATTAAAAGTGCTCTATTGTATACTGTTGCGATACGTAGCTCTTAGTATCGATGACCTATTCTGTATTCATTCAGTAATTTAGAGTCTGTCCTATCCAATCACGTTCTTTTATGGGTTGATAGGACTGAAAGGTGGGGAAGCTGGGCTGGGCCCTTGTTAGCACAGCTGCAGAGAGCTGCCTAGTCTAGAGAGGGCATCTCTAAATCAGGCTAAGAGACGGTGACTCAAATGTCTGAAAGCACAGCACTGTGACAGAAGGAACCACGGGTGGTATCACTCCACAGTAGTGCGCCAGGGTTGGTTTACTTACTTAAATATTTATCTAGAACCTATGTGTGACGCTGTTCACTGTGCACTGGTGACATGATAATAAGCAAAACGTGATCTCTGCCTTCTTAGGCCCTACAGTCTACTGGAGATTATATTATACATAGGAAATCAGTAGTCACGGTCTTCTTTTCCCCCTTTTAAAAAATTGTGATAAAATACACAACATACAATTTACCATCTTAACCATTTCCCAGTGCACGATTCAGTGGCATTAAGTAGATTCACTTTGTCGTGCACCCGTCATCACCATCCATCTCCCGAACTTTTTCATCAATTTAAACTGAAATTCTCTGCCCATTAAACGATAACTCCCTATATCCCCTTCCCCCTGCTAACCCCAACCCCTGGCAACCACCATGCTGCTTTCTATCCCTATAAATTTGACTACTCTAGGAACCTCATGTAAGTGAAATAATACAGTATTTCCCCTTTTGTGACTGTCTTATTTTACTTAGCATGATGTCTTCAAGGTTCATCCATGTGATAGCATGTGTTGGCATTCCATTCCTTTTTAAGGCTGAGTAGTATTCCATTGTGTGCCTAGACTGTGTTCATTTATCCATTCATCCATCAATGGACACTCGAGTCATCTCCACCTTTTGGCTATTGGCCATAATTTGCTATGAGTATTTGTGTACAAATGTCTGAGTTCCTGCTTTCCATTCTTTTGGGTATATCCCTGGTTGTGGAACTGCTGGATCACATGGTAATTCTGTATTTAATTCTTTGAAGAAATATGCTCCCACCCCACACTTTCCCCTGTTCATTCTTCCATCCATTGTGTCTGGTGAAGAAAAGCCAGGGCACTGCATTTCAGCCATCAGAATAAGAAACTGAGACGAGAGGTTTCGAGCGCGGGATCAGGCGGCCGCTAATGCTTCCCACCGAATCATAGTTCTTCCAGCCCTGGTACGGTTTTCCATAGTCCTATTGCCCTGGCCCAGAGAGAAAGCTGCTGGTTTTTGAGAACTTGATCTCTGTTAAGGTTTTTCAAAGGCCCGGGGCATAGGCACTGGCAAGTTCTAATCTCAACTTTGCTCCATATTTGCACGGCAGCCCCAGGCGGGTCATTTAACCTCCACAATTCCCTGTATTTTCCGACTCACTGAGATGGTTGTAATGACCTCCCATCAGAGCTAGTGGTAAGGAATACATAACGATAGATTAAGGGATGTTTGCAAAGCCCTCTGTCGGATGTTCACTCGGCTGCAAGGGACCTTGGCTCTCTTGCTCCTCCCCTGTCTTTGTGTCCACATCTAGATCTGCGATCCCCACGGTCAGCGCTCTCAGATGAATCCCTTGCTGCGTCATAGAGACTGATCTAGTTCTCCATGTTCATCTGTAGTCTCTGCACTTAAACTTCTGTTCTTTGAAGGGTTTGTTCTTCCAGGTCCTTGGGGCGAAGATGGAAAAGTACTTAGAGGGGAAGGGCTTAAGATTTCCTACCATCTCTCATTTTCTCCGAATATTCAAAATTGAGCTCCAATTGTATTAAGAATGTTGCTTCCACTGCCTTCAACTTACCTGTGTGTAAGTGTGTGAAGTGTTGCTGTCTTCATCTGCACTTCTGTGTGTTTGACCCACACCATCTTTGATGCAGAACTTAGCACTTCTTTGCATTTGTCAAGGGAATTCCAGACACGTGGAGAGTCTTAGAGAGGACTGTAGATTCTACTGAAGATTTCATGGGGGGAGCCAGAGCAAGAGCATCTCCTGTAGCAAAGACCTTGACATTTTCATCAGCTATGTCTTCCCTCCTAAGTCAAATCACATTGGGGACTGTCCCCACTCCTCTGCCTTTCTCCCCTAGTACATCCAGGATCTTTTTTCTATGTTTTTCCCTCCTGCATTTCCCCTCTTTCATCTTAAATTTCCCCTCCTCCCACTCCCCAAATCATACACAACAGCATGATCACCCCAGCTTGCCCCACAAAGGGCTCTTCCATCTGCACCCTCCCTCAGAAGGCAGTGGTAGATTGTATATATATATATATTTTTTTTTTTAATTTGAAATAAATTATGTTTTTTGACTTAAAACACACATTTATTATTTAACAGTTGTTGTGGCTTACATGGGTCCTCTGCTTCATGGTGTCTCACAAAACTGCAACTATGTATCTGCCAGGGCTGGGGTCTCATCTGAAGGATCAACTGGGGAAATATCCACTCCAGGCTTTTTTCCACATTGTTGTTGGCAGAATTTATTTATTTATTTATTTTTCAAAGGGCACTTTCCATTTACAGTTATCACAAAATATTGGCTATATTCCCCGTGTTGTGCAATACATCCCTGAGCCTATCTTATATGCCCAATAGTTTCTGCTCCCCACGCCCCCACCCCTGTATTGCCCCTCCCCACCATCACTGGTAACCAGTAGTTTGTTCTCTGTATCTGTGAGTCAGTTGCTTTTCTATTCAGTAGTTTGTTGTATTTTTTAGATTTCACATATAAGTGATATCAGATAGTATTTGTCTTTTTCTGTCTTTATTTCTGTGTTTTATTTGTCTTTATTTCACTCAGCGTAATGCCCTTCAAGCCCATCCATGTTGTTGCAGATGGCATTGCAGATGGCAGATGCAGTGTTCCATTGTGTGTGTGTATATGTATCTATCTCACATCTTTGTCCATTCATCTGTTGATGAACACTTAGGTTGCTTCCATATCTTGGCACTTGTAAATAATGCTGCTATGAACTCTGGGGTGCATGTATCTTTTCAAATTAGTGCTTTTGGTTTTCTCAGACATATACCCAGAAGGGGAATTGCTAGGTCATATGGTAATTCTAGTTTTAGTTTTTGAGAGCCCTCCGTCCTCTTTTCCGCAGTGGCTGCACCAAGGTACATTCCCACCAACAGTGTAGGAGGGAGGGCTCCCTTTTCTCCACATCCTCACCAACATTTGTTGTTTGTGTTCTTTCTGAAGATAGCCATTCTGACAGGTGTGAGGTGGTACCTCACTGTGGTTTTGATTTGCATTTCCTGCTGACTAGCGATGTTGAGCATCTTTTCATGTGCCCGTTGGCCATCTGCATTTCTTCTTTGGAAAAATGTCTATTCAGTTCCTCTGCCCATTTTTTAACCAGGTTGTTTGTTTTTATGATGTTGAGTTGTATGAGCTGTTTATTTTTTCATTAATTTTTATTAGAGTATAGTTGCTTTACAATGTTGTGTTCATTTCTACTGTAGAGCAAAGCTATACATATATCTCCTCTTTTTTTAGATTTGTACATTTTTTCTTTTACTTATGTAAAAATAGGTTTTATACAACAATATAAAACCTTTCTCTGTTTAAGACTTTTTAAAGCTAACTTTTGTAATATCTTGATATAAAATCGTTGCTTCCTTTCTTAGAAGTAGAAACCCGTTTCCCCCTAAGATCCTCGCCCTCTGATATTCACACCTTATATAATTTCCTCCATTTCAGTGAGAGAGGAACTTGTAAATATGATGAGGTATTACCCCCGTGATTGTGTTATGTTATGTTACGTTACATGACCTAAGGGATTTTGCAGATGTAATCCAAGTTACTAACCCGTTGGCTCTGAGTAAATCAAAAGGGAGATTATCTGGATGGGCCTGGATCACATGAGACCTTTACATTCAAGTACAGCGATCAAAGACTGAGGAAGTCAGAAATTGAAAGTGCATAAGAGGGGATGGAGGGGACCACATAGCAAAGAACTGAGTAGCTTCTAGGACCTATGAGCAGCGCCCCAGCAGTCAGCCAGAAAGAGAACGGAAGCCTCAGTTCAACAGCTGCAAAATGCTGAATTCTCCCCGCAACCACCTGAACTTGAAAATGATCTGATGTCCAGAAAAGGGCGCAGCCCAGTTGAAACTTTGATGTAAGCCTTCTGCGATCCTGGAAAGCGAATCCAATTCTGTGCCTGGACTTCTGACCTCCAGAAACCATGAGATAATAAATAGGTGTTGATTTAAGCCACAAACTCATGGTAGTAATCCATTACACAGCAATAGAAAATGACTATTTGACTTTTATTATGGGCTTGCTTTCCTTTCACTGTGTATATTAGAATATTCTTGCTTTTTTTGAAACAGTGGTGCTAGTAGAGAGGAGGTTTTTCTATGTTTAATGAAATGGTCTTACTTTGGAGAAATACAAAGTTTACAAATCCTTGCAACTCTCACCTGCCTTATACGGTTTGTTTGGCAATTTTAGTCAACAGTGAAATCACCAAGTCTAGAAATCACAGATTGAAAATGTCCTTTCTCCCCTTGTCATTAAATGTTTCCCTTCTCCAAAACTTACTTCAAATCAACTTCTTCCCGAGGGTTTCTAGGTATTTCCTTTCCCTGAGAGATCTCCTTCCTCCCCCTGAGAAATCTCCTTCCTTTCAACAGTGAGTTCTTAACATCTGTGCCTGAGTAGTAACTTTTATTTTCTTGTCCAGGTAGTTTTCAATCCTGTGTAAAGTTCCCCACTTTTTGTCTTGCCTCCTCAGCTAGAGGCCTGCAGACAGGACCATGATGTCTGGCTCCTGTGTCCCCCACTGAGACTCCCCTTGTGCCTGTTACACAGGGGATGCTCCCATATAAGTTTGGATTGATTGCTTTTCCAAGTCAGGGACCAAAATGTACTACTAAGTAAAGCCAATCAACTCACCTTTGGATGCTTTATCCACTCCTGTGTTTAGACATCACCTGCTATATTTGGCCCCATTTTTGCTAAAGAAAAAAAAAAAAGGACCGCTGGGCATACATCCCTCTTTCAGAGAGAGAAATAATTTGAGCAGTAGCTGGTCCGTGGCATTAAAGATTGAATGACTGTAATGTGTCCAGCCCATGGTCAGCTTGTTAGGAATTCTTTGTAAGGCAAGAAATAACCCAAGAGCCAGAAACTTTGGAGACAGCAGGGAAGAGGGTTGTCAGTGGTGGTGTCCTTTCTGGAGACATCCTGTTACAATTCCTGGGCTGGTAGCACGGACACCATTCAGTGGCTTCTCAACCCCAGGGAAACATCCAGCATCTCAGGGCACATGAGGCTCTCAGTCCCTTCCAGCCTCATCCCCGCTGCTGTCCCTGTGCAGCTTCTGATTCACTTCTACTCACCTGCTGGCAGCTCTCCTGTGCCCCGTGGTTGCCTGTTCTGGAGTGAACTTTCCTACTGCCTCTTCCCCAATCTCATTCATCCAATGATTTCTCCATTTATCCTTCAAGCCTCCAGTCCAGTATCACCTCCACGCAGACTCCCCTGAGCCGTGGACTTTTTTTTTTTTTTTTTTAGCCGTGGACTTTTTCACAGACGTTTACTGAGGGTTTTCCCTGTACTGAGCACTTTAAACAAGTTATCTCCCATAATGCTCTCGGCAGCCCGATGAGGCGGACGTTATCCCTATTTTTACAAAAGATGAAACCACAACCTAAGAAGGTTACATTACCTGCCCAAGTTTTTATAGCTCCTAAGCCAGGGCTTAATTAAGCCTGGGGCTGTTTTCATCCAAAGCCTGTGCTCATAATGTCAAGGTCCTTCTCTTTTTTTTTTTTTTTTCTTGGTACGCAGGCCTCTCACTGTTGAGGCCTCTCCCACTGCGGAGCACAGGCTCTGGACGCGCGGGCTCAGCGGCCATGGCTCATGGGCCCAGCCGCTCCGCGGTATGTGGGATCTTCCCGGACCGGGGCACGAACCCGTGTCCCCTGCATCGGCAGGCGGACTCTCAACCACTGCGCCACCAGGGAACCCCAAAGTCCTTCTCTCGACCTCCATGCTGTGTTGCTACCTGGCACCCCACAGCTCCTTCTGCGTTAACTCTGGGAAAGTTCTCATTTCTTCCTGACACTGTTTTTTCAAATCTGTCTCTGTCGTTGGTCTGTGAACCTCAGTGAGGCCCGGATTGTGTTCTCTTTATCTTAATGTATATTCTCAGTGCCTCAGTGCCTGTTGGACACACCTGAGCTTAATGAATGAGCAATTAAAATAATAGCAAAAGGAAACGGGGATGGAAGGAAAGAAACATCTAAGAGAAATTCTAATCTACTCTGAATTAACTTTTCTATGGTAAGGCCAGTAATGGCCTCATTAGGAGGGCCTTGAATTCAGCTTTTGTTTCATTGAAGGGGAAAGGAGAATTGCAAGGAAAAAAATCTAACAGAGTTCCACAGAGAGGGGGAAATAAAGGAGGGAGGAGAATAAGCCTGTTTCTTTCTCGGTCACACAGGGGTTTTATTGTATCATTGATGTTTAATTGCACTTATTTTATAAATATTGGATGAAGTCTGCTCTGTGCCATTGTGGAGCATTTAGAGGAATGGTTTTAAGATATTCCACTCCCAAATCTCATTTTCACAAACTTACCACCTTATGGCATCATATGTAACACACGTGGAAAAGAAAGATCTTTCCCTTGAAGCAGAGAGTGGTGGCATTTAATACATGGTTTGGGGAGTATCAATGTCCACCTCAGGGATGGTGATGTGGGGAAAGAGAGGCTGTACAAGGTAATATTTACTTTATATCAGCACTGAATATGTAATTTGCGATTATAAAATCATACCACGGCCTAACAAAAGTTCATCACTGGCCCCTTAACCTTCTTATCCTTTCATCTTTAAGTATGAAGGTTTCTCGATGATTTAAGCATTTCCCAAGAGGTAAGAGGCAGCCAGTAAAAACAAAATAATGCAGCCACCCTGCATGCTCCAGACTTGTACTACAAGACTTACAACCAGAGCAGCCCTGGAAGCTTCGTTTTACCTCATCAGTTTCCTGAGCAGGAATCATGTTGGTTTTCGTTTGCTCGGCACCCCGGTCCTGTGCCAGCTTCCTCTTTGTCCCCCTTCTTGCTGTCATCACCGCCTCTTTGTGTCCTCAAAGCATCTCTCTGTCTTTAGTCATTCTCTCCCTTTCCGTAGCTAAGGAAGCTGTGTCCCTCTTTTCCAAGGGTAAGACCACTCTGTCTAGGGAAGAAGTGCAGTGAACATTGAGAGCCCCAGGGTCAGGTTTGCTGCTTGCAGAAGGTGATTTTAGGTGAGTTGCTGTGTTCTCTGAGCCTCCATGTCCACATCCGTAGGTAACGGGGCCTCTCTGTTGCTTACATCTCTGGTCTCTGCCATCGCAGAGTTTCTCCCCAATGAATGGAGTTTGTATTCTCTTGGCAGTAGGAAGACAAACATTATTACACAGTGCCAAAATAAAAAAAATACCTAAAAACATACTTAATATTCCTTTCTCCTGTAGAAAGAAATGAACTTTCCTTGACTCTCTGAGTCCTAAAGCCGTGATTACTTTCTCACTTTGACTACATTGCAAGAGAAAACCCTTTTTCTCTGTCTCCACCGCCTCATCACCTATTCATCCACCCCTTAACCCATTACAAATGCCATTCTTCCTTCCTCTGTCTTTGGATGACCCATGACCTCATACCTAAATCCAATAGCTGTTGTTCATTTTTCTTTGCCTTTGATGTCACTGTAATATTTTACCCTGCAGTGGGCAAATTCTTGTTTTGAAACTACTCAGTGTTGTTCTGTCTTGTCCAATTGGGTGTGTCCTTCCTGTTTTTATTAAAGATAACACACTTCTTCTGGTCTCCCAAGCTTCAGAGCATAGCATAAACTTTGAGTTAGCATAGCTTTTATTTACTTACACCCAGCCAGCCACCAGGCCCTGCTGAGTCCTCATTTGCTGAGTTTTCCTTGCCTCACCCTTCCCCATGCCTCCCATTCTGAAAACAGTTTTGTTGTGTTGACTTTATGCCCAGCCTCTTAATAGTTTTGTGGCCTTTGACAAACTACTTAATTTGTCTAAGCTTTGGTTCCTTCATCTGTAATAGGAATAATTAATAATAATGTTTTACTTCCAAGGGTTATTGTGAAGATTAAATGAAATAATAGTCCTATCTATTCATGTACTAAGTAGCCCATACATGTTAGCTATTAACTGCTCCATACCACTCCAGACCCCAGATAGGTTGTGTTTTTTGTTTTGTTGTTTGTTTGTTTGTTTGTTCACTGGCATAAGAGGCAGTCATCCCTTTTTTAAATTTTATTTTTGCAGTATGCGGGCCTCTCACTGTTGCGGCCTCTCCCGTTGCGGAGCACAGGCTCCAGACGCGCAGGCTCAGCGGCCATGGCTCACGGGCCCAGCCGCTCCACGGCATGTGGGATCTTCCAGGACCGGGGCACAAACCCGTGTCCCCTGCATCGGCAGGCGGGCTCTCAACCACTGCGCCACCAGGGAAGCCCAGTCATCCCATTTTTAATTCTATTATTACGCCTTCCTCCAGCTTCCCCCGCATGTGGTACTCTATAGACTCCAGGCACAAATACTAGATCAGTCTGAATACTGTGCAGTTGTGAAGGTTTTGGAAGAGTATAGGCTTTGGAGTTGTCAGCCCTTAGCTTGAATCCTTATTCTGCTACTAATTAGCTAGGTGACTTTGGTCTGGCTTCCAAACCTCTCTGAGGTTCAATTGCCTCAACTTAAAGATCACAGTAGTCATAGATACCGTGCAGGGCTATTGAAGGAATGAAAACTATCCAGCCCATAGCTTAGTACCTAGTGCAGAGTTCACGCTCAGTAAATGATAATAGTTGATATTATATCATCCCCCGACCCCCGCTGTCTTTAACCCAGGGAATGAAATTCTGAAAGTCTTGACGGACAGTCAAGCTCACCCACAGGTCAGCCTCAGCCTGCCCTTCCAGCTGCCATCGCTGTCTTACTTTCTGGTTATCTCCTTACGTAAACTGCTTGACCCATGGAAGGGACCTCATTTTTTCCCAGCCTCTGTCCTGCAGTTTTTTCCAACTTCTCCTTTCTGGAATCCCAGTACCCTCTTCCTCCTTCTTGACCAAACCCTCTTGTTCTCCCAGGACCAGATCCAGTCTGACTACATGAGATGAAAACATAAGAGGGATTTTAAGATTGCTACTAATCTACACCTTACTATGCCCGTCTGTAATTGGAACTCTCACACATTTAGTGTAGAAACACATCATATTAGCAAATGATTTTACAGTCCTTGTGTCGTTTTAAAATGGTATTCGTTGTGTGCGTGCGTGCGCGTGCGTGTTTATTTATTTACTTATTTTCTTGATGACTTTTTCTTTGTTGCCTATGTTTCTTCTGTAATGCTTAGATGGATGTTGAGCAGCTACACACTGAAAGCTTACGAAACTCTTACTGCTGATTTTCTAGATTGATTTTCATGGAATTTGCATCTTATGCACCATCTGATTCTTAGGTTGCCCCATTTATTTCTTGGCTCCCACACAGAACCTTTTTCTCCAAGAGGTTCCATCTGCTTTGCAGAAATGAGCTCATGAATCATTTCCTTCCCCACTCTCTTTGTAAACTGCAAAAACAGGCAGGCAGCCCTTCTGGGGTAAGTGGAAGTAGGTATCAGATGAAACACCGCAGTTGAAAGTAGGCTCAAGTTTGTCAAGTTCTGGTTCACATTATTAACGCATGGTGTGTTGAGAAATGAAGCAGGGACAGTTCTGTTCAGTGGAAGGAACAAGGTGCTTTGGAGCCAGGCAGGACTGGGCTCAGATCCCGGCTCATCCTGTTGTGTGCGTTCGTTGAGACCTGTGGAGAGTCAGTTAACCTCTCTGAATCTTTGTTTCTCAATCCATAAAGCGGGGGTGACAGTATGTGCCTACCAGGACTATTGCGAGATGAGAGAGATTGTATGAAGAGGCCTAGCACAGCTCCTGGGACAGAGTAGACATTTAATACTACTATTCTTCAGTTTCAGAGGTGTTTGGCTGCCTCCCAAAGAGAACACTGCCAAAATTATTGATGCATATGCCACAGACTTTGCAAAAATCTTCTCATCCCCGCTCGAGCTGGTTGTAAAGTTGTTTTTTAGAAGTTGATTATTTTGCTATTCTTGCTTCACAGAAGGAAAACTTGATAAAATTGTGAGTTAGGGCTGTTTTTGTTATTTCTGACCTGACAGCCAGCAAAAAAAGTCTGAAAATTACCCTTTTCCCTTTACTTCGAATTTTCAAGAACTGATCAATTTCTAAGTTCCCTAGAGAGAATTCAATACGGCAGTTTGGAGTTCGGCTAATACTTTTTAGTCATACATTCGCAGGTGGACCTTGGTAGAATGTTTGCTTCACCTTTGTGTTTTATGTTCGCTCTTTTAAAATGACTTAGGGAAACAGAACGTTGAAATGGTGGTCTGGATAGAGGTCAGGGTAGCACCCAACTTGGCCACCTCCCACCTGGGTGAGACAGTGTGATGGCCTTTAGCTTCCTCATCATTTCCACTCGAAATGATTAGCGTAACACTCAGTTGACCACACGTACAAGAATTTCTTAAGCATACAATTAGTCTTCATGTATAAAAGAGCTTCCAAAAACTGTAGTTCTATGTGCATACAAAGAATATAATAGTTTTTTTTCTACTCATGTTTATAAATTGGAAAATAACACAATTATAGAAATAGCAACAAAGGATAGATATTTTTTGAGGACATTCTTTGTGCCTACTTAACTAATTCAAACTCCAAAGAATCCTATGGATTAAGTTCTGTTATTAGTTTTCCTTTTGCTAATGAGGAGGCACAGGGATGGGAAGTTACTTTTGACTGAAGCCTCATGTTATCAACAGAAGTGCCAGTGCTCAAATGTGGGCAGTCTGTCTCCAGAGCTGATGAACTTAATGGCCATACAGAGAAATTCCACATCCTAGTATTTTTTACTGTAGCCTGTTTAGTAATCACCTATTATATGTCAGGTGATGCCAATCATAGGGGAAGCTAGAATAGACCAGACAGGCCTGATTCTTGCTCTCATGAAGGTCATGCGATAGATAGAAAAACATGTGAATGAGGAAATAAATAATTGCACGTTGTGATAAATGATGTAACTAAAACCAACAGGTGCTGAGATGGAGAATAAACGTTCAGGGTAGGCCTCTATTTGAATTGGACAATCGAGGAAGGCTTCTTGGAAGGGGCGACATTTAAGCTAAAACCCAAGAGATGAGAAGGAAATAGCCTTACACATCTGGAACACCTCAACTTAGCCATTGAATAGACACGCAGAGCACAAAGAAGACCAAACATAACACGTTATTTTAGACTAAGAAGGCACTTCGCCTTTTAAACTCAGAGAGTCGGACAGAGCATCTCCCAGAAGTTGAAGGGTCTTTTTTCACGGTTGAAACTTTGAATTTCTTAGAGCAACTGCTGAGTTACATCACTAGCATTTACCTGGGTCTTGAGCCTTCTCCTCATGTAAAACAGACGTTGCCTTTGCTAGCAGGACATTCAAAATGGATTTCTTACAGGTTAGCCTCCTAGGACTGAGGCTAGAAAAGTGGGGAAAGGAAGCCTTTTTAATCGAAGCAAATACCTCAGCAAAAAGCTTGGGACTTTGAAATGGAGGACACAGTACTTAGGCTTCGAAGATGAGAGTCACATGGGCTGCTTTCCTTACAATGGTGCTGCATAAGACAGAAAACCATTCATTTGAATTTATGTAATGCAAAATTTCTGGGCTTTCAAAAGGCTGAATTTCAAACTTTGCATCGCAGCCCATTTCCTTGGTAAGAGTATGACGTGGTAATGCGGTGTCCTGTCAGCCCTTTCCCTACTGCCAGGATTGCTGGGAGAATACGTAAGATACTTAGTGATATTCAGTATTAAACTATCTCCAAGCACTCAAGGGAAAACTCATTATCAAATGGTTCCACAAACATTTTAGTATAGTTTTCTAAGAAAAGTTTCTTGTAAATTTCTACCAAGCACCACCTTCAGAGGTTTCATTGAATCCCTGTTTCTTGAAACTTACAAACCCAACCCATAAAAATAATTTAAATGCCCATCAATAGGGTATCCGTTCATTTATGAAAATTCTATACAATTCAGTAATGTGTATCTTTTCAAAAGAATGAGGTAGATAAGACAAAATTATCATAAAAGGATATTCTTGATATAACATTGACAGGAAGGAAAGGGTATACAGGAGGGGTTGGCATACTTCTCCTGTAAAAAAAAAAAAAAAAACAGTGAATATTTTCGGCTTTGAAGCCATATGATTTCTGTCACAACTCCAGGTCTCTGCTGTGTTAGTATGAAAGCAGCCGTAGGCAGTACATAAACAAATGAGTGTTGCGGTATTCCGATATGACTCTTACTTCCAGAAACAGTCAGTGGACCCACAGGCTGTAGTTTGCAGGCTTTTTTTTTTTTGTTATAAACTATGGAGAGTGTGAAATAATGTGTTATTAAGTAACAATTAAATATTTGGAAGGATGTATACCAGATTGTTTAATGTTGATTATATTTTAGGAATGGAATAATGGAGTGATTTTACCAGCACTTGTTATAATGAGCAACAGTTGCCTTTATAACCAGAAACACAGTGAAGATACTTCCCTATTTAAAGGAAGAAATCAGACTTTGCACTAATTCTGGGTGGCTCATTCCAAATAAGTGATGTTTATATTTTTACTGTGCCTTTAGAGCAGTTGCTGGCCTTGTATTCTTTGGAGGCAGCAGCAAGGAGTATAGAATTAAACTAATTAAATGTATGCAAAAACAGTGTGTAATTACCCTCAATCATGAGCAAGTTTTTAGTCTGGAAGCGTATCTAAAGTGAAGGTCCAGCTTGAGTTATACTCTGATGTCATATTCTAGAAGAAGATGAACCTTCATGCAAATCCTTAGGGAGTGCAGATTTTCCAATATAATAAAACCTCAGGGCTCTAACTGGTCTGGTATTTCTCTGCCACCTGAATTTTGCACTATCAGAGCATTGGACTTCTTCTGCATGATATTGTGCTAGATTAGAATGTGCCCTGACTTTTTTTTCTATCGTATGGTATTAATAACACAACTGAAAGGAGAAAGTAGATTGTCCCAAAGTCTGTCTGCATGGTTATCTCTTTTGCCTAATGACAGTGGTGATGATGGGATGTGAGCACTGGATCAGTGGTTGGGAATGACTGACTCTGTAGGTCTCACGTGATCCTGAGGTTCTCTAATTTCATGATTCAACTGTTAATCAGCCTGAGTATTTTCTAAGGTTCAGATCCTTGACTGGACTTGAGATGAAATGAATGCACATGATTTGCATTTGAGATTCATCATCCAGGTCCAGTTGACGGAACAAGAAAAATAATATGTAGCCCAGGTTAGATCTTATTTTAACAAACATGGAAGCAGAAACTCAACTGTTAGGTACTGAATGGCCTGCCCTCTGCTCGACTCCAGAATACCAGGGCAGACATTTCCCCCACCTTGTAACATTCCTGTATCAGTGAAGTCTGTAGTCCCTGGATTTCAGAAAGCAGTTAAAGGAAGCCAAGCTATGGTTTTTAATTTACTCTTAATTAGAGACAAGCCTCCTGAAAACTTTCAACTAAAATAGGGTTTGGATTTTCAAATATAGAATCATGGACTGACAAATATATATTTAGGACATATGTGCCTGATGGTTCATCAAACTGCTAGAAAAAAATTAGTTAAACCATTTTTCTATTTTAGAGAAACTATAATTATTCCATTGTCTCTCCATAGTCATAGTGAACTCCCCAATGAATTTCACTGGGCATATAAGCTTTTCCTCCTTTTAACTACCCTGGAGAAATGTCTAGGGGGGATAAAATGCTTTAACATCTAAATTTCTTTGTTTGCTCATTCACAAATATCTGATAAGGGCCCCACAATATGACAGGTCCTGTGCTATGTGCTAGGAATATAGGAGTCACTTAACTTGCTGTGTGATCTTGGGAAAACTTTCTTCATGTTTCTGCTCTCCTTTATCCTGTTGATCTTGTAAGAAAGTCACTTACAGTAAGTTCTCAGCCTTAGGCAGATCCAAAACATTAGGCAAATTTGCAGTGCTATCTGCAATCTTAGAGCACACTAATGACACCAAAACTTTACCAGCAAGGACTATGTGTTCTTTTAAAAATTTAGTCATTTAAAAGAGTGAAAAATAGCACCCGATTGTTTTATTCTTTTTCTTCTTATACTATTAGTGAGTTTGAAGAATGCACACTTTTGGCTCTAGGTCAAATGCAGTTTCATTTCCTTATCATATTCTGAGATTTTCTTTGCTAAGGAAATTATTCTGTAGTGGCATGAAGTAAAAGAAAGGGCAGGAGAAAACAATCCTTTTTTAAAAACTCATTTTAGGGAACAAAACTATTTGAGAAAGCTGTTTCCATAACACATTGCACGTTTATAACACAGTGATGCTGCAAACGTTTCAGTTGAATTCCTTCATCTCATTCCCCAAGGAAAGTCCTCAGTTTCTCTGTTTTTATCCTTGTTCCAAATGCCACCAGTTTATTTCCATCCTTATTTCACTTTTGGAGGTAATATCCCAAGCAGCAAGGCAGGAGCATACCTGTCTAGTCATTAATAAATGATCGTGGGCGCTTCAAAATGCAGGACACTATATAAATACTTTGGGATAATGCTGACAAGAATACCTCACAGGGAAATGGGGAAAGCAAATGAATTATTTGAAGTTTGCTTAATATTTTCAAGCAATTTTCAGAGAGTGTCTTGGGCGTTGTCGTAGTCTGTTCAGGCTGCCATAACAAAATACCACTGTCTGGGTGACTTAACAGAAATTTACCTGCTCATGGTTTTGGAGGCTGGAAGTCCAAGATTAAGGTCCAGCAGGGTTCACTTTCTTGTGAAGACTCTCTTCCTGGATGCAAATGGCAGCCTTCTTGCTGTGTCCCTACATGATGGGGGAGGAGCAAAGAGTTTCTGGTATTTCCTCCTCTTCTTCTTCTTCTTTTTTTTTTAATAAGGGCACAGGTTCTATATGGTCAGGGCTCTACTCTTGACTTCGTTTAACCTTAATCACCTCCTTAAATGCCCTATCTCCAGTGCAGGAGGGATGGGGCAGGTGTTAGGGCTTCAGCATATGAATTTGGGAGGAACGCAATTCAGTTCCCAGCAGTAAATATTAAGAAATTGAACTATTGCTGGTCTAGAGCTTAGGTGTCAATTTCACCTTATGATTTCTTGTCCTCACCCTTTGTCTTAGTTGTTCCAGGAGCATCAGAAGTATTTCTAATCCTCTCCCCTCTGAGAAGCATGGAATGGATGGAAAAATGCAAGACAGGGATTGGGTGACTTCTGCCCATTGACTTGTCAACATGAAAGACAGTTATGAGGATCCAACAAGATTGTAGACTCAGAGATCTCAGAAATCACGCATGCTAAATCTTACATCCAGGTTTTCCGATGGAAAAATTAAGGTTCAGAAAGATGAAAAGCTTTGTTTGACCTTCTGATAATCAATTACTGATATCCTGGAGGTCTTCTGACGCCCATCACAGTGCTCAGTGTAGTAATGGATGTGATTGTGCTTTCAAATGAAAGGTCATATGTAAATGAGTTCCAACTTCATGGGATAAGTCAACATCAGTTAAGATATTTGCGGCTGCAAACAACATAAATCGATGCTGATCCTAATCAGAAGGCTATTAGGGGCTCACAGAATCAGTGAACAGGGTAGGGGGCACTTGGTTGGCCGGACAGGGTCCTGTTGGCCATTCTAACTGCCACAGTAGGAAGTACCCCGAGCCTCATTTGCAGGATACCATCCCTGCTGCTGGAGGCATGCCTCTACCACCATCACCTGGAGTGAATTCGAACAGTTCTATGTCTTTGCGGGACCTCATAGGATGTCACAGTGCCAGGAAGAAGATTTCTAGTCATCCGATTCTAGTTCCTGCACTTACGCCTTTACTGCCTGAAACTGATAAGGGAGGACTTGACCCCATCTTCCATAAAGCCTTCCATAAGCCCTGTCTTTACACATAAATGGGGTATACTCCAAAACAGAAAGCAGTTAAGCACAGGATATTCAAAAAATAAAGGCTAAAATCTGCTACCACCTCCAACCTAAGAGCTTCAACCGTTGAAAATGATTAGTGCCATGGTAAGCTCGTTTCCAGTGAAAGTTTCACATTTCAGCTTTCCCTTGAGCCCTCTGGTCTACTGTTAAACTAGTGTACATTTGGCATTATCATTTATTTTCCCATTCAGAATGAAATCTAGTATTGACCTCTCTTCTTTGATATATGTTGATTTCGGCATCCTGTTCCCATTGTGTTTCTAGAGATGCTCTGTCACTTGGGTGCTTCACAATGGAAGTGAACTTTATTAACCTACTTTGTTAGCTTACTACAATTAAGAGGCATATCTCAATGTACTCTTGGGGGTGTTTTACAACCCCCTACAGAATTCAGGCATATTTATCATTCACGATCTGGCTACCAAGAAATTATATACACATTTGAGTATTTGACCACGTAGGTTCCCTTTTTCATTTGTGGATTCAACTAAAATAGAAGTAACAATCTCAATTACTTTCCCCTTAAACAGCAAGAGATGTATCTGTCTTAACTAAAAGAATGAGAATTTGTTACCAGCAATATTATGGCCCCGGATTACATGTCTACAGAGAGTTTTCAGTATCCTACATTCTGTTCTCCGGAGCATAGCCACAAAAGGAAGTTTAGGAACTGAGATTCTGTTGGTGAGAAAACACATGGATCTTTATTTAGTCCCTGACACCAGCACCTCCATCACTTTCTTTTTAAGAATCAGATTTATAGTTTTTGTGAAACAGGAACACTGCCTCTCAGAATGGCATCTGGATGCTATTCATGTATCGATTCTAAGTATGTGATAAAATTGTCCTTCTAGTTGCTGGCAAGCCATAAGGGTGGGACGGTGGTGGGTAAGCACCTGGCTGGTCCTTGAGATGCAAGGGCAGATGGGGGTTGGTGTCTATCACTTGCCACATGTATTGGTTTCCCAAGGGGACAAGAGAACACAGAGCACTGTCTTGAGCCATGATCTTGGTCTTTTACTGAAACATCGTTTAAACATATTTCTATGGCTAAGACCTAGCTCCTTTCCACAGTTACAGAGCAGAATGTTTTTTTCTATTTCCACAAGAGATAGTTGCCAAGGTGAGTGTGTGTTTATGTGAATGCAGGCTAAGCACTGAGAATGAATTTGTAGACTAATACAATGGACTGTTTTTTTCATCCTTGCCCAGGGTATCTCCACACCACGAGACAGCAGAACTCTTAGTTCTCTTAAGATTGTAGAACTCGTGTGACGTGCTCTACCCCCATCCTCCACCTCAGTCTCTTCCCTCCCAAACACTTGAAGACCGTCCCTTGGCCCTGGTGTATCTGGCTTTAGCTTCCTCAACCTCTTCCCATGGTAACATTGCAAAAATATTTTCTTCGATTTTGCCCTCAGCTTGACCGTCTTTTTTTTTCTTCCGAAACCCAAGTCTTCCTTCTCTAGGTATTACTTACATCCTAGTTCAGTTTGAGTTCAGAACACTGATGGACCGATCTCTGTGGTTTGAATGGATTCAGATTAAAAATGTCCAATTAGTTCCTACCATGTGATTTTACATATAAAAATGTTGAGGATGTCATAAATGGAAGGGAAGCTATTTTGAATGTGAAGTGGATAATATATATGTGAACCATGAGGGAAGTAACAATTGAAATTTGTTCTTATGGCATTTTTAGTAAGCCCAGCCCATTAGGAGGTTAGAGAATATTGGAAGAATACTCCATAATGTTCCAACGAACTCAAGTTACTAATTTTGTGTGAATTTCACAGGGCTGTTTCTTTGCCTGATATTTCTATACAACTTACGTAAAAAAAAAAAAAACGATTTCAGCTGAAGCCAATTTCTAATTTCAATTTCTCTCTTACAAAGAAACTTATTCTGCCTCTTCCCAGCGTGGCCGGGCAACCGTGTTCAGGTTTCTGCCCAGATAAGAGATCAATGTGGTATTTCCATGGTGGCTTTTTAGAGAGATTCTTTGCTGTGTAATTGCTGAGACAGTTAGTTACAAGCTCGGGGTAGTATCTCTTAAAAATGAAAGCTCCTTCCCGCTGTAAGAATTGTGTTCCTCTTCAGTAGTGTCGACAAGATGGAGAGCCGTTTGGGATGTTATGAGTCTGAAATGGCTGTCTGTTGGTGATCCATGCTTCCAAGTGGTTATGATTCAGTTCTAATCAATTGACATTTATGGCTTTTAGGATCTAGACAGGGGCTTTCAATTCAGCTCAATCAGGGGTCCTCAAATAAGCATCTGTTATGTTTGTTTCCCGATGTCTTTCTTTCAAACCTGTTATTTTCCCTACATCAAATGATCAGTTCAGTAGAGCCTGGGGGATTTAGAATCGAAATGGCCTAATTTCTCTCAAGCCCTCTAAGCTGTTATTCATAAAGAGGGTAATAACCCAGCTTAGATTACATAGTATATTCATGGGTTCTCTCCTACGTCAGCTCAGTTGAAGCATTGTAATAACCAAGTTGCAGAACTTTTGGTGGTATGGCAGGAAGCGTAACACTTTGACAGCGTGGATTTGCATCCTGACCCTGAATCTACAAACTCTCTAACCTTGGAAGAGTTGCCGATCTCAGATTAGCACTGGTTTCTTCATCCATCAATTGAGAAATTGTTTTATCCATACACAGATATTTAGTGAGCCTCTACTATGTGCCTGGTACTGCACAAATGGTTGGGACTGCAGATTTTTTAAAAATCAGGCCATATCCTTTCCCTTATGAAGCTTATCCTCTAATAAGGCTTAACTGCAATTAGTATTTTTATTGTATCCCAGGCGTCTGCTGAGGCAAACTACCATTTGCTATTAAAATGAGACATAAACCTCCTATTAGGCACACCTGGAGTAATTCAGCAGCCCTCTTGGTATCTTCATGAATTCACGGAGGAAAGCGATTTACCTTTATTCTTTCCATTTCTCATTCCAAATTCTTGCCTTTGCTATCTATATTAGTGCAGTTTATGGGTGTTCTCACTGATAAACCATCCCGGTCTGTAAACTGGTCACTTTCCAAACCATCCATCCCCAGAATTCCACCGACACGAGGCTATGGGTCCAGCACACTATTATATGTGATTGGGGATGACGGAAGTAGCTTGCATCACAAATTCCTTAAAATGTAAATATATTGTCTTGTTAGAAGGCCTTTGGCTGTGCCCCATCCTCCCCAGAAATTTCTAACTGGTTCCATATCTCTGCACAGTCTTCCCTCCCCGTACTGCTAAGCCCTTCTCTCCATTAGTCCAAGCGCCTGAAGCCTACCTGGCCGCGCACAGCAGTCGTCTGAGCATCCACTCACATACACATACCCGTCTTGTTTGGAGGGATTCTGGTACTTGTTAAAGTTACATTTTTCCCATCCTCATTATATGGCCGTTGGTGTTTGGTACCCCAAGCGATTATCTTTTTTTTTTTATTTCACAACTGCTGACAGCTTTCTTCACCACAGTCAATGAACTTTACAAACACAGCTCAGCAGGACTATCCCTGGGACAAAAGAAACGCAGCCACACATGTGATCTTATAGTCCCCTGGCATCATCTTCATACTTGTGCAAGAGCCTCCCACGTGGAGACGTAGTCTGGACGAGAGAGTGAGAGACCAGGTGAGCAGACAGGTCACTTCTCAATAGCCATAGAGTTTGAATTACTTAGGTGGCCCTTAAGTAAACGAGAGTCTTCAGCAGTATGCACTTGAGGTTCTCAGTTGTGGCTAGAAATGGCTCGTCATGAAATCACAGATGCTCCTTACAAAACCCGGGGAGTTCCGTCACTTGCTCTTTCTTGCCTTTGGAGAGTTTTCTGATTAGGCTCTGGTTCGAGGATAAATCCTAACACCCAATGAGCAAGGCTTTACCTGGCCCAGCACCTGAGATAAATGTGAAATCACAGTGAGTGCCCTTCAGAAATTACAGAGATAAATACAGCCTCATATTATGCTGGGCCAGGGAGTCCATGAAGTGCTTGGACTTACACCTTCCACCCGCCAGCTGAGAGTGTTTCATCAGCACTTCACTGATGTGGTTCCCAATGAAGGTCAGAAAGTTAAACATATTGCCCAGCAGCCAGGGTTGATAGTTCATGTCTTGATCTTATCACCGGGCCTCTTTTTCCCATTGCAATTGCTTTTTGAGGACTTAGAACTGCTCACACGGGGCACCTGTTTGCAGTGAGTAGGAACCTAAGTAAAAATAAAAATCAAGCTGTGTAAGGCAGAAACACAGCATCTGAAACACAATTTTGCAGTTCGCTCCCCCAATATGGAATCTAACCCATCCGTTTCTGTCAGAATGATGTGACCCAATAGCAAAGTCGTTATTTTCTTTTTTTTCCTGTCTTTGGTTCCTCTTTCTCAGACATCAAAGTCTAGCCTGTTTTCAAACAGGCGCCTGTCGAAGGGATCCACTTTTGCTTTCCCACGTTCCCTTCAAATAGAATGATGGCAGCAGCTTCACAGCAGCTGTGTAAAGGAATCCACACGTGAAATAGAGTCGCTGAAAGCGAACATGCGTCTAGATCCTTCATCTTCGTAAGCAAGATAACACAGTATGTTCTCATATCTCCAAATTCATGAACACCATAGTATAAGATCTCTTTGATTTCCTTATGTATAAAGCAGAGGATCTCAACAACAGCATTATTGATATTTTGGGTCAGGTAATTCTTTATTGTAAGGGTTATCCTGTGTGTGTAGGATGTTAGGCAGTATCCCTAGCCTCTACCCCACTAGATTTCAGTAGCACAGCCCCCTGCCCAGTTGTGATAAGCAAAGATATCTTCAGACATTGCCACCTGTCCCCTGTGGAGTCAACGACCCCCTTGTTCCGGTTGAGAACCACTGATGTAAAGTGAGGCTCACGTGTCCTTCCGTAGGGTGCTAGGAGGATTAAAGGGAATTGTGTGCTAGTCGAGACCAAGAAATCTGCAAGTCGTGAAAACTGGGAGGTCGGCAGCATTCACCCACCAACGGATCGACCTGACTCAAACACCAAACTCACGACGCAGGATTAGTCTTAGCAAGAGTACGTTAAGTCCATTTCACAAAGGTCCTTAAAAACAGTTGAACCAGGAGCTATCACACAGGCAAGGAGTACAGGTCTCCTAGTGTCTCAGGTACTCTGGATGTGCAGGCGTGCCTAGCATCTTACATCATTTCCTTTTTGAATGTCACAGTTTGGATTGTGAGGATTTTCTCTCTCTCTTTCTGGAATAGCACCTGGCCCTTAGTATACATGTGCTAAAAAATAATGTTTAAGAGTTGGGGAAGAGAGAGGGAGGACAGCCTGTCAAGGGGAGAGCCCCAAGACATAGGGGTCACCTAGGCACAGGCTGAACCTCAGCATCCTTATATGAACTCCCTGGTTCTACCCCAAGCTGGGTTTGCATCTTGACTCTAAGAGCCACCTAACTGTGGAAACTTGGCAGGTTGCTTTACTGTTCTGTGCCTGAGCTTCCTCCTCCATGAAGTGGGGATATTAACAGTACATTTCTCACAGAATTGTAGTGAGGATTACATAAAATAACATATGAAGAGTGTGTACCTGCTCCATGTCACTCAATTAACCTTAACTAATAGCATTATTATTGTCATCATCATCATCATTGTCATTATAATGAGAGTGTGAAATAGATTTATTTTGGATGGCAGGTGCAGAATGTTGAGTTAATCACACTGTTCAGGTCGTGACCCGTTTTTATGATGGATCTGTACAAGGTTCTACTCTTCAGTTTGTATTTACTTCCTTTCATTCTCGTATCCTACGTCCACCACCCTTCCCCCCACCATAGAAAATCATTCTCATGTATTTATTGAGTATCTTTTTCTGCACGTGTTCTTACAAAATACATATTGTTTTATATGCACGTATCTTTAATTTACACGAGCAATATTATGCTATGTCTGATTTTTCATACTCTTTTCACTCAGCCTGTTGCTGCTTGTTCCTATAATCCTTCGCAGTTAACATGATGGTCAGTGATGTACACCAAGCATTTTACTTTTGTATTCTCTCGTTGATAAGAACCCAGATGGCCTCCAGCTCTCCACAAGTAACACAACAGTGAATGTCGTCATACATAAACCCTTAAGGTAACATGAGAGGATTTACTTGGAGTATACACTGTTCACCCATTCCTGTCAAACAGAAACCGAAATACGAAAGCATTCCAAATTTTCAGTCTTACCACACTGATATCACTGTTGCCTGCGGTTTCGTTCAGAGCAATCACGTCAGTATATGAAGAGGACGACAGTGATAACTACATCTGTTTATTGCGTGTTTTTTATATGCTGGATGTTTTATATGTTGGGGGTCCCCCAAACCGCCCTCAGGTTCGTTAAGGCTCTAAGAGAACTCCCAGGAAGGACTCAGCGTATAGTCACACTCATGGCTGGACGTTAATTCAGAAAATGATACCAAGCGCAATCCACAAAGCAAAAATGTGCACGAGGGGAAGTCCAGAGGAAACCAGATGCACGCATCCAGAGTCCTGTCGCCGTGGAGTCGCACCAGACGCACTTCATTCTCCCAGCAACGAGCTGTGACAACCCTTGTGAAATGTTGCCAAACAGGGAAGCTCATTAGAGACTCTGCGTGCAGGGCTTTTACTGGGGCTGGTCACGTAGGCAGCCTGTGCCTGGGAGGCACCAGGATTCCAGAAGGAAAGCAGCTGTACAGCATAAACCGTGCTGTTTATACAGTTTGGGAACAGCGAGCCATTCTTATCAGTTCTGGGAATGGTGGGAAGCCCCTCACATTGAAGTTCGCAGATGCCAGCCAAGGGCCATCCTTACAAGCGGGCCTATTAAAGGATAGCAGTCAGGCCCAGCCATGTTAACTCTTTTCTGCACACTTATTTTCATTACCTGCCAGTGCACACAATGGCAGGACAGCAGATGAGAACATTCCCTTTTTAAAATGAGGACGCTGAGGCTTAGAGGAGTTAAGTAACTTGCTCCAGGTCACTGAGCTAAAGAGAAAAAGAGCCAAGATGTACCCCAGTCTTCCTCGAAAGCCATCTCGTTTTTCAGCTGCTTTCAAAAATTGACAGGTATCTCTGCCATTAATTTAGGCTTGTCCCTAGTAATTAGACACACCACATTTGACAGTCTGTTTCTTTGCTGAAAATAGCTTGACCTGTTATTTCTTATTTTGGAAGCCGTTTCTGGGAATAACCTTAAGTAAAATTGACATAAGTACAGGGCATAGCCGTTGCTACAATCCTGAGTGAGGACCACTTTTCTTAGACTACTTAGATGATGTGTATCTTGAACCACAGAGAGCAAAAGCTAAAATATTTCTAAAACAACACATAAAAAGTTGGTCTAGGGCTTCCCTGGTGGCGCAGTGGTTGAGAGTCCGCCTGCCGATGCAGGGGACACGGGTTCGTGCCCCGGTCCGGGAAGATCCCACATGCCGCGGAGCGGCTGGGCCCGTGAGCCATGGTCGCTGAGCCTGCGCGTCCAGAGCCTGTGCTCCGCAACGGGAGAGGCCACAACAGTGAGAGGCCCGCGTACCGCAAAAAAAAAAGTTGGTTTAATTTCTAAGTTGCAGTCAATTTAGAAAATAAATGGTGTCTCTTTTCTGGTTGAGAAAGAAGAACTACTGGCCAGATTCTAAGCACTCAGCATCCACTATCCTCATCATAGATGCGGACACCAACGCGTGCAGATGTTAAACTTGCCAGATGCTACCTAATTAGTAAATGGTGGGACAGGGATTTAATCCAAGCAGATGCCAAAGCCATGTCTTCCTACCATGTGCTTTACTACCCTCCCCCAAACACTATTCTCGTGGTGATGCAGGGCAAACCAGGATGGAGAAACAGATCACCATGAACAAAGCAGGAGAACGAAGGACCAAGTTGGCAACTGACCCACCTTAAACCCCAGCTCAGCAGTGGCGTGGCGAGTGAGCGTTTATGCCTTGGTGCTGTTGTTTCTGAAACGAGGCTAACCTTCCCTGTGCTACCAACTGTACAGTATTGTTGTGGAGATCAAATAGGACAACAAGTGTAGAAGTGATTTGAACATTTTAGAAGGGCTTATGTCAGGTATGGCTCCTTTAGTTGCATGTGTCTTTGGGCACAAAGGTCTTTTATCGGCATAAAACTGAAAACTCTGGGAGGAGGTCTGTCAACGTGGGAAGCTGCATAAAAGCGCTGAAACAATGCTAACACAAGTTCCTTTCTCCCTGGCCAGCTTTCAGGCTCCTTTTTCCTTCATGGAAGCCCCTTTCTCAAAAGCATCTCCCCTTTTGGTTACAAGGTGGGCATAGCAGTCACTGACCTTGCTGTCTCTGCGTGCCAAATATCTCAGGAAAGACGGGGGCAGTTTCTGATAGAGCTCAAAATGAGATGCCCAGATTTAAGTCTTATTGCCTGTGATTGGCCTCAGTTGGGTAACACGCTGGGTTTTAAACCATTCACTGGTACCAGGAGATGCCTAATGCTCATTGACTATGCCCAGGCCACGATCCCACCCTTGTAGCTGAGGGTGGAACCAACACCATCAGAACCACTTAGAAAGGCAGTGTAAAAGGGTTGGTCTCCAAGTGGTGATTACACTGATAATGAAATCCAGTGACATCCTAGCAATGCTATATGTACATAATCTTAAAACATCATAGATCTAAGAAAGCAATGAATCCCACAACCTGGCTGGTATGTAACAGGCAAAACTGAGATGCTCATTTCTGAACATTGCATTTAGGGCAGAGGGACGGCTCCCCACAGACTCACACCATTGATTAAACATGCAGACAGAAATGCATTTCAGCAGTGCAGGAACTCCCTCTTTCTCCAATCTCATTTAAGTCTTTATTTTTCAGCTCTTGTCATATTGGCCCACTTAGGAAAGGGTAACTATATAAGGTAATTACAAAGATAGTATTTAATTAGTTTTGGTTTCGAATCAAGGTATTTGCTGCAAACCTGGCCAGCCACGCTGATGGACAGTAATGAATGAGCCTGAGATTAAAACATCTGTCACTGTCAAGCAGGGTCGATTCAGGGTGGGGATTGGCTCATCACTGGGAACGTGATGATGGCCGCAGAAAGCCAAATTAGCCAAACTTAATGTCCCCCTAATCATTAGGCGATTGAGCTGACAGTGATGGGTCGCAAACATGCACCAATGAGCAGTAATGAAGTTGCTACCAGATCAGTTCAGCATAGGTTTTTCAGGCTAATTAGCTAGACAAAAATGTTAATTTAATCAAAGAAACATGTATTCATTAAAGGTGTGTAAGAGCTGGAGGAGAAAATTGACTCAGTCATTGAGGAGGTAAAATTATAGCTGCCAAGGAAGTCATCTTGGCTTTAAAAAATCATTCCTCAATTTACTGTCTCTTTAGAAAACAGTCTGGTTACACTTAAAGGGTGTCACGTGGTCTTTTTTCTTCAGATCTGATTATTGTAAAGGAGGGATCATCCGCAGAGCAATGTATAATAAAAGGAAATGCTTATCTCATTGTATCCCCAGAGGATTAATTAATTCCTCTAGACATGTTCTTTTACTTTGATTCATGGACTGTCAGAATCGAAACAGTTCTTGGGGATTATCTGATTCAGGCCATTCTCTTTTCAAGAAGAAAAATGACACACAGAGAGGCTCTATCACTTGCTCAAAGCCACACAGCTTAGCACCTTTTAATTTGTGCCTTGTGTAGTCGATGGAGTGTAACATGTGAATTAAGTATTGCAAGAGGTATTTCCCCTCTTTGTCACTAGGCTAAGGACATCCACAGACATTTTTACAGAGAGACGTTTATCTCGAAAGATTATGATCTAGCTGTACTTGTAATGGTGAGGAAAATGAAAAATCTATATGATGGACAGATATAATTTGACTTTACTTCTTGGCATAGGAGGATACATGTGAAAGGGCTAGAATTAATGAGTGCTGTTTAGATATCAGCTCTTGCTACATCAAGTACTAAAATGATTTTCTATGTATGGTCTTGAATATGTCTTTGGCAAGGAATATGCTGATACAGGCATTCCTTTCCAAGTTCTATGTCCTGTTACCAGCATGTGTCACCAGAGTCCAATTATGCTAACATCCATGGGTTATGAACTGCTTTATAAATTAATTTATCCATTCCTCCATCCATTTATTAATCCTACAGATATTTCTGAAGATGCTTGAGGTGGGAAACATTGTTCAATTTAAGTCTTTGGAGAATTCTCTGTGGGTTGAGAGGGAGACCCTTGGCTCCCATTATTGGCCTAAGGTATTTTCTGTCCAAAAGCCTTCAGTCCTCCTCCTGAGGTGCAGTTCTGTTCATCTTCCAGTGCTTATTTGAAGATAAGCACTGGAAGATGAATACTTAGAAGAAATAATAAGTAGCCATCCCAGGCTCCCACACCAAGTAAGAACCCCTCCCGTGTGCCCACCCCAGCACCATAAGCCTATATTTATCATGGCAGCTGTCACTCAGATTTAATCTGCCTGATTTCCTGCCTCTCTCACTAGAATACAGTTTCTCAAAATGTGATCCCGACACCACTCATATCCAAATCACCTGGACTGTTTGTTAAAAATTCAAATTTGTTGGCTGTTCCCCAGAGTTAGTTAGAGGGGAAGAGGTTTAAAGTGCATTTCAGCAAGTTTCTTAGATGATTCCTATACATTATAAGGTCTGAAAGCACGGTCTTATCCTCTCACAGCTCCTTTAAGAATGGACAGGCATGTAAAGTACTCAATATGCATTTATGGAATGAATGAATTAATAAATAAGTGAATCCTGATCTTAAGAAGTAAGTAGTGAGGTCATGTAGCAAGAACATTCCTAAAGACTTTCACTTCTAGCTTTGCTAGTGTATGATCCCATTTCTTATCTCTGATGCTGCAGAAGCTTATTTAGAAGTAATAAAATTCTGAAAGTTAAATGTTCTTTGAAGATCCTCCAATCCACCACTGTGGCTGAGATAGCAGATTGAAAGAGACTTGCCTGAGATCACAGAGCACATTAATGGCAGAGGCTGCATCAGAGCCCATGCTTTCACTGAAGTTCATCACCTTTCCTATTACACTGTGCTCCCACTGCTGTGGTTTAACCGGTGAAGGAGCAAACTCTTCTTGTTGCTGTACCTCTCAAGGAGAGATTTAAACTCTCTCCCATTTCATAAAGAATTAGAAACTTATGAAAGTTGTGATAGTTCCCAGATAACTAACATCCATCCCTCCTAGAGATTCCTCCTTTATAGCTAAGCAACGTAGCCAAGTCTACTTTATGGAGAGGTTCTTATCAAAATGTCAGGGTGCTGTTGCTTTCGAGCTGTAACAAACAATTGGGAAGTCGAGTTTCATGGAATGGGAGCACATCGTGGTTTGAACTGCCACTTATTCCACCGTGTTCCGTATTTTATTCACTCCCATTCAGGCATCACGATTTTTGCTATAGTCAAATACCAAACATTTTCCTTTGAATGAACTTTTATAAGTTGGATTCACCCTGAATGGTAGTATTTATGGAATCTCAAGTTTGATGTACTCGTTTTTTCTCATACCTATTTTAAAGTATTATTTTAAATGCCATCCTTGTATGTCATCTTACATATAATCAGTCATCCATGCTTCACACTTTGGGATACGACATCCTCATTATTTTAGTTGGGTCCTCTGATCTCCCATTACACGCCAAAGAGGACTATTCCCAAACTTCGGGAAGAAATTTTTATGGTCAAATTTAAGTGAAATTAAATGAAAGAGTCATCTTAAGTCCTTTGCAGTATTGTGTCTGGCAAGGCACATTTGACAGTCTTCTATGTGAATATCATACCCAGAGCTATTTGGTTATTTTTAAGAAATGACAGATGACACAAAGGTTGCTAAGGTAGAAATTAAAGTTTCTTTGTATGTCTGGCAAATTTTATAGCATATAAAGGCTGTTTCATTGCTGTGATTAAACAATGCAAACTGTTGCATTAGCGTCTAAATTTTACATCGTTCTTAAGAAAACGAAGTCCTGGTAACAGATGGAAATGATTGATATTTATCTAGAAACAAAGGGAAATCCCAGTTTTACCAGTAGATGTTTAAATCTGGACCAGAGACGGAGGGGCAATTCAGGGAAATGAAGGAGGTATGTATATTCCACTTCCAAGAGTGACATTAGCTATCGTCTCTCCATACACACAGACAGACAGACACACACACACACACACACACACACACACACGTATACATAGAGAGATAGGTATATATAGATACATATAGACATATAGAGATGTATAGATAGATATAGCTAGAGATATATGAGTAAAAATAGGTGTGTGTGTATAAACACACAATGTATTTTTTTAACTTCTGGAAATGATAACCTAGTTAAAGTTTTGGAATCATCTCTTTGGACTTGTTACAAGGGGGTGTTTGAATAAGCACTCCAGATTGTTTCTAGCTGCACATTTTCTAGGCTTGAATTAGAGAAGCTCTGAGAAACCTTGCAGCCTAAAGAAAATTACATTTAGAGGGACCGGCACCTTATGCCTAAGCGTGCTACCTAGAGGATGCATCGCATCGGGAAGGCTGGCTTTGCAACCTGCAAATGGTAGCACACTCGAGTGGGAGCTTAAGGACCTCCGTGAGGGTTTTGAATTAGAAGAGCATATTTGTCAGATTTAGGGACAGTAGGAAATCAAGCATTTTTGGAAAACCATAAATGAGTTAATGTAGTGTTGAGGACAAGCTGTGAATTGGCCTCTCACAGGAGGTTTGTAGCAATAACCTGCTATAAAAATTACCACTGCCTTTCCAGCAGTTTTCACCATATGCTTCTGCTCCGAGAGCTGGCATTCTCTGGCAGTCACTGTAGCTTCAGGACCTATTATTCTGTGAGGTGGACTTTGGCTCCGTTTTCTGTGTGCTTTCAGGTGGGCAATTTGCAGCGAGGGAGGGAGGCCTGTGAGGAGGTAAGTAAAGGTCGGAAAGATCTTGTTCAAAAGGTAGTTTTCATGGGTAACAGCAAGGCGACCATAGCTGGAGAGGTGTTGATACTTCTGAATGACAGAAAGGAAAGTTCCCCTCAACTCCTACCCCTCCCTGGAAGCTTTCTTTCACTCCTCCAGCTCGCGCTGTGCTCCCCTCTTTATATAATTCTGGAGTATTGTAATCTCTAGTGCGATACTTAGCAATTAGTACTCTTCTACCATGTCATTTGTCTTCTCCATTCCTCACGGGGAACCCTCATCAAATGGTGTCCCATTCTCTACATTTTTAAAAGTCTTTTGTACCCTTTATAGCACCTCGTTTAATTATGACAGCTGAATAGGCTCATAATAATGATAGCTGCCGTGGAAATCACAGTAATAATAACGGTCATAACAGCTTACATTTATTGAATGCATTTTAGGTGGCAGACACTGTTTAAGTTTTCCAGGAATTGACTCCTGATTTAATCTTTCAACAACCCTAAGGGGGTTACTTTTATCTCCTTCATTGAGGACAAGAAGTGTTAAGTAAGTTGCCCAAAGTCAGAGTGAATACTCAAGCCCAGGCGATCTGCCTGCACAGGCCCCGCTCCTAACCTCTGGGCCCTCTTTCCGCGGGTGGTGGAAACAGCAGCTGACTCTGCCTTCTAGAGAAGGTAGGCTGCTTCAGGCACCGTCCCAAGTACCTTCAAGGTATAAACCCATTTAATACAGTAACCCAATGAGATGGGCACCCTTCCCCATCCCCATTTCCACTGGAGGAAACTTAGGTTCAGAGAGGTTATTAGTGACTCAATGTCATGCAGCTAGTAAGTGGAACACCCGGGGAGCCTGTTCTCTTAACCACTGTTAAGACATTGTCTTCAAGACATATTTGAGATTCACCTGGGTGGTTTACACCTATTATTTACTTGAAGAATCCTCCTTGGGGAGGTTCGCCCCTTTCTCAAGACGAATGGATTCTTCCTGGTTTTCTTTCTTGATCTAGGGTAGTGTTTCCCAATCCTTTTTTCATTGTTGTCCCCTTGCGGATCCTGCTTCTGTCTTTATTCATCATCACGCCCCCCCAACCAGGCAGTGTTACTACGATAGATATACTATGTATCTGTTTATATGTTATATGTATATCTTTGCCTTATGCATGAAAAGAAGAAATTTTAGCTACCAAGAACTTATTTTCATCCCTATTTGGGGGTGATATACTTTACAGCCCCAATGGTAATCCATGGGTGAGTCTTTCTGGGGTCCCATTTTAAGCTGTTTGGCAGGAGCTTTTGAAAAGCGAAGAACAGTAAAATGTTGATTAAACTAAGAGCTCACTGTATAGGATGCTACACTTAATTAGCCAGGAATCCTTTATGTCTGCATCCTTCTTGAATACCTTGCCTGGTTGTATCAGATTGCTTGGAAACAGAAATGAGCAAGATTTGCCTTCTGTGCCTTCCACTCAGTCTTTTGAGGCCCGGAACTCATAGAAGACCCATCCTGCAGAACATCAGTTGCCCTTTTTGTTGACATAAAATTCACATCAACTAAAATTAAGCATTTTAAAGTTAACACTTCAGTGATATCTAGTATATTCAAAATATTGTGCAGCTGCCCTCCCCCTGCCCCAGAACATTATCCTCATCCCAAAAAGGAAACCCTGCACCCAGTAAGCAGTCACTCTCTGTTCCCTCAGTCCCAGCACCCACCAATCTGCATCTGTTTCTATTCATTTGCTCTTTCATATACTTCATAGAAATGGAATCATATACTAAGTCGTCTTTCGTGTCTGGTTTTGTAAACCTAGCATAATGCTTCATTCATGTTATAGCACAGATCAGTACGTCATTCCTTTTTATGGCTGGATAATATTCCTTCTTATGACTAATGCCACATTTTGTTTATCCATTTATCAGTTGATGGACACATGGCTTGTTTCCACCTTATGGCTCTTAGGAATAATGCTGCTGTGAATAATTTGTTTGCAGATTTTTGTGTGGGTGTGTGTTTTCAATTTTCTGGGGTATTGAGTGCAATTGATGGATCCTATGGTAACTCTAATTTTAACATTTTGAGAAACTGTCAAACTCTTTTCCATAGTGGCTGTACGATGTTTCATTCCCACCAGCAACATAAAAGGGTTCCAGTTTTCCCACATCCTCACCAACACGCATCATTCATCTTATATATTATTGCCATCCTACTGTGTGTGAAGTGATATCTCATTGTAGTTTTGGTTTACATTTCCCTAAAGACTGATGGTGTTTAAGATTAATGATGTTGAACAGCAGTTCATGTGTTTATTGGCCGTTTGATACATCCTCTTTGGAGGAATATCTTTTACAATCTTTGCCCCCAGCCACCCATTTTAAAAATCAGGTTGTCTTTTTTTGGTACGCGGGCCTCTCACCGTTGTGGCCTCTCCTGTTGCGGAGCACAGGCTCCGGACGCGCAGGCTCAGCGGCCATGGCTCACGGGCCCAGCCGCTCCGCGACATGTGGCATCCTCCCGGACCGGGGCACGAACCCGTGTCCCCTGCATCGGCAGGCGGACTCCCAACCACTGCGCCACCAGGGAAGCCCCAGGTTGTCTTTTTAGTGTTGTAAGCAGTCTTTATATATTCTAGATACTAGACCTTAATCAGATATATGATTTGCAAATATTTCCTCCCAGTTTATGAATCATCGTTTTACTTTCCTGATGGTGTCTTTTGAAGCACAATAATTTTTAATTTTGGTAAAGTACAAATCACTGACTCTTTTCTTGCATGTGCTTTTGGTGTCATATTGAGATACATTAACATTTTAATGGGCTTTTTGCAGCTATTAAACTCTTAACCCTAAAGGATCGAAACTTTAATCGATTTCGGGCCCTGTAGTAGGAGGGGTCAATACAAGTTTTGGTAGGAGTGGAATGTCTTTTGCAGGACATCTGCAGGAATATCTTTCAAGTCAACACATCATCAGCCACCTACTCTGAACATGGTAAAGCCACTCTGAGAACACAGGAAGTGAACCTCTAACAAGTATAGCATGCTGGTCATAGGTATAGCTTTGGAGGCAAACAGACCTGAATTTGAATCCATCACTTACTTGCTAGCTGTGTGTCCTTAAGCAAGTTAATAAACCTCTCTTAGTTTTCTTGTTCTGTAAAGCAAAGATGGTAATACTCTCCTTCATAAGGACAGTTTGTAAATAGCTTAATACAGCATGTGGTACATAGTGCATACTTGATAAATGCAATTGTTGGGTATGTTATTAATAATTATCACTTTATTAATTAGTATATATGGTACAAAACCAAAACGAATGATTATTCCCACATTCAGTGCTTCTGCATTATCTACGCAACAGTTCTTCTTTTAATGTGACTAATTGAAATATGATTGCACAGATAAGCCTGCATTTGCAGTCGCAATTTGCCACTGTCATGTAGCTCAGTCTTTCCCCATGGGTTGTATAATGAGAGACCTATTGGTCACCTGTATAAATGCAGGGACAGTTCCCCTAGAAACGTTTGTGGAATCCAGCCAAGGCGGTTTCCTCACCTCAATCCCGTGCAATTCGTTACTAGGACGTCATTAGGCCTTGGGGTTAATTTCATGCACTCTCTGAGTGCTGCAAATGGGTAAATCGCTGACAGTCACCCAAGTTACAAATGGCTGATTTGGACGGAAGGAAGGACTCTTGTGACTCTGTGCACTGTCAGAAGAGCACTTTCCTCACTGTGAAATTAACTCTTTATCCAAGGAGGGAGCTAGCAGGTTGTGTGTGAGAGTTGGAAGCTTCTAAATCTGGCAGTCCACTTTAGACCCAAATAATGGTGCACTTTCTGGGGTGGCAGGAACAATTTAACAGGGTTCAGTAGGACAAAACACTAGATTTAGCTCAAACGGTGGCAGCAACATTGTTTCTTCGGAGGCAGGGGTGATTGAGTGTAATTCTTCTAAGAAATGGTGTATTGTGTTTCTTTCTTCTCTGAGCTAATGAAATTTATGCTGATCAGTTGAGTGTGTTCTGCAGGTGTGACTGTGTTAAACAGTAAGGATTCTAAAGATGCTCTTAACCCTAGGAGTCAGGCTAATAGCATACAAAGCATTGAAATGGAATTGGAGTACCCTGTTATAACCTCTACCATACCCTATCTCTGGACCTTCCAAATATCTCTGCATCTCCGGAAGTCTGTTTTCATAACTGCAATGGGAAGATTGGAGTGAAAAAAATCTTTAGGTGGTTGTTAAATTATTTCATTTTTCAACAGCAATGCATATGCACCGTAGGATAAAATTCACAAGTACGGACACAAGAGTATTTTTCAGCCTACGTTATACCTGCAGCTTTGCAGCCTTCTCCTTTCTCTTTCCATGATATGTTACGAGAGAGTCCCCAAGTTTTCAAGTATCTTTATGACTATCATTTATAATCTTGCTTAATAAGCCCTCATTTTCTAGTTATTCATCTGGGTAAAAGCCCTTTGCCTTCTATTATAAATGCTCTGAATTGTATTTCAAGTTAATAAACGGAGTTTAAATCCTTACCTTGTATCAAGTACCATGCCACGTGTTGGGGATATGATAGAGACTAAGACAGAAAATGTTCCTAGTGGTGGTGACAGGTAGTAAACAGAAGAACAAATAAAACAATTTCAGTATGTAGTTGGCATTGCTTTATGTTTGTTTTTTTTTAAGGACATAGCTTGTGTTCAAGCAAAAGACGAAGCGGATCTACTTTAGGGGGAATTATGTTTCCATGCAGGTAGCCTTCTTTCCATCTTTGTGGCTTATTTGCTTTTAATATATGCTCAAATTTGAGATTAATCCTGTAAAGGGTAATAATAATTTCACAGACCCTTGGTAGAATGCATGGCTACATTCTTGTTGGAAACAGTTTTGCCAACGTGAGTCAGCCACAGCAACGCGTAGTTCTGCAGTGGTCCCACCCCAGGAATTAGTAGACTGCATCTCCATCCCCATTGTCGGGAACTGTTAGTGTTAGAGGTTGGATTGGGCTGACTAGAGGCTGAGCGCTTGCCCATCTCTTGCAGTTTTGTTTTCAGGTTCATGTTTTACTAGTCACTGCTGATTGCATGTAAATAACACTCTTGTAAAGACTCCAGGACCAGGGAGGGGGAACACAGGATCCATTCTAGTCTCTGGCACTAACTTGCTGTGTGTCATTGCGAGAGTCACAAAAGTTTTCTGAGATCCAGTTCCTGAAGCTGTAAAAAGGAGGGGGCAACTTGGCATGCCATGGCATCTGGATTTCACCCCATGTGCCATGTGTAGTACGGAGCACTGAGTGAGGGCCCAGTGAGATAGGATGCCACAGATGATCATGTCTGCCATTGGTAAGGCGGAGGGGAAGTTGTGGCTTCCTTGACTTGCATCTGCCAACCCTGAATTAGATCATCTTTCTAGTTCCTCATCTAGCTACAGAAATCTTCTACCTTGATCGATAAGAATCTCAGCTGGTTGAGATTATCTGCCTTCTGAAGGTTACCTTTAAAAAACTGATTCTTGCTGATTTGGATGTCCCACCAGGTTTTCAAAACTTTTTCTGTGTGTGTGTGTGTGTGTGTGTGTGTGTGTGTGTGTGTGTGTGGTGTGTGTGTGTGTGTGTGTGTGTGTGTGTGTGTGTGTGTGTTTGCTTTTCCTTCTAGCTCTCAACTAATCATCATTCAAGGAATGACTGTCGGGCTTTGTATATATCCTCAAGAGCCCGAGAACCCTGCTCAGAAAATAACGTTTCTATCTTCGGGGATAGACAGGCTGCCTCTGCTGAAATGCTGAGCTTAGACTGTAGTTAGGCTACCAGATGTGTTGTGATACAAGAGACAGTTTGAACTTTTTCCAAACGGAGCCTCCAACGATGCCAGTTGACAGAGCACAGCTGGCCTCGTGCTCCGAGGCTTGCTTCCTTCTGAGAGATGATTTAGTTGAAAAGGTTGACTGTCGCGAGCATGGGAATCTTTCTGTGCCTCCCCCACCTCTACCCCCTCCTCCAGAGATTCCTGCCACCAGAACAAATGTTCCCATTAGAGAATGGTCCTCCTCTTCAACTATCCTAAATCGCTTTTCCGTTCTGTAGAGATTGTGGTTAATTTCATTATAGTATATAATGGATGAAGCACATTCAGCCCGAAAATGTATCTATCCACTGTAATTACATCAACATTTTTAAGCTTAAAAAATTGTTACAGAAAGAACTCATTTTGCATCTATAACTAAGAATGCTCCGTGTGTTTTTACAAGAGGATAATAAAGACGTAAATGGGATAGATGAGGCTAAGTAGTTTTACAGATGGTGGTTGCATATTAAAGATGAAATTGCTGTCTGTAGATAAAACCACTTTTACAGTAACTAGGTTACTGCTTTATCTCAATTTAGGTGTAATTGAGAGCATTAGCGTTCTTCATAATAGCCCAATGAGTGTTCCTGCAGACTGTAAACAGGGCTGCATGGAATGCTAACTGATGAATTTCCTTTGCCACTGATAGGCCCTAGCTTAAAAGGTCACTCTAGAAACTCTGCTGGTTTCCAGTTCTTCACTTTGACTTCTCTGACCCAGAGGATTTTAGAAAGATCTTATGGGGCTCCTTCCGGAGGTGGCAAATATCTCAGTTTTCATTGTCGTGTGTTGTGCGAGTGTGTTTGTATAAGGCACTGATGTGTTTTGGTCTCCAGCGTTGGTTTTTCCTTTTCATATTTTTAGCAGAATGACTATATTTGGCCCCAACTAAAAATCTCTAGATCTTGGCCTTCCATCTTCCTGGTAAAATGAGAACTGTAAAGTCAAAATGATTACAAAATAGGAATTTATCTTGAAGTGCATTCATTTGATTTGAGGATGAGAAAAAAAATTAGAAAGTAAAAAATATCACCTTTCACATGGGAAGGGAGAAGTAAAACTCTAACTTCCCACCTTTATTGTACCATCACTTCCCTCAGTCTGGAGTCCATGACGGGAAAGAGGCAACACAGTAGCATGATTAGCAGTGAGGTCTAAGGAGCTAGACTGCTGGGTTTAAGTCCTCCCACTACTGTCTGCTGCCTTGGTGACCTTGGACAAGTCCCTTGATCTCTTTGTGCTTTGCTTTCCTTCTCTGCAAACTGACGTCATCATAGTATCAATCACATAGGATTCCTGTAAGGATTAAGTGGACTTATTCGTGTAAAACTGTGGGAGCAGTCCTAACACAGTGATAACTCCATAATGTCACATTCCCATATGCACGCACGCATGCACACGTGTGTGCACGCACATATTATGTTTTCACCATCACATGCTCTTGAGATACTTTTATTTATTAATTCCTTAACCAAATTTTGGGGGTAACATAGTGTGTGCCACGTAGTATGTCAGTTGCTAGGGACGGTAAGTTGTAAAAACACAGTTTCCAACTCTAGTAGTTCTAAAGCAAATATAAGCTCTGAAAAAGCAGGGGCCTTGTCATTCTAGACCAGCATCCTCAGCGCCTGGCACATGGTTGGTGCCAAGAAAGAGACTTGGTAAGTGGATGAATTGGCTCAGCCGAGGTCCTGAGCTCCACCCCCAGAAGCTCAGGAAATGCAGGTACAGAAGATGTTGCCCCCAAAGCAAAATGGTCTTACTCTTGTCCAAAGAAGGCAGAATAGATGCTCAGCCTCAAAACTCAGTGTCCTCTGCAGACACAGGAAAAGTTAAGGATGTTTGGGGGAAGCTGCCATAAGACAAAGTAAGTCACAAAGGCAGTTGCTGTGAGCCAAGAGGGTAAGAGAAACTCACTGTAGGAATGAAAATTGTGATGGACCTGAAGGTGTGGGGAGGGATTTGATGGCTGAAGACAACCGGGACAGCACTGTTATTATAAGGTGAAGAAGAAGGAAAAGCCAAGACATTTGGCCAGCTTCAGGATTGCAGAGGAAATCAAATCGTATTCAAAAGTCCCTTTCATCTTCTGGTTTTGCAGTGTATTTTGTGATTTCCGCCAACAGGTTTACTGTCCTAATCAAACGTATTCTAGGCAACCATTCAGAAATACAGTATGTAGGAGAAGGGGACAGATGGCTGGAGTTCTGTTTCCCTTCACTGGCCCAAAGAGCTGGGTCCCGGAGAAGGCCAGCTGGGTAGGAATAATTGTGCAAATTAGCCCTTGGTAAAATTCTTGGAATGGAATGATTTTCTGAGGATGAGATAATGTGGGAAAGAATATGAATCCCGGGCCCCTCGCATTAGAGCCCAGCTATAGAATCATGGAATTTTAGGGTTGGAAGAGATCTAAAAGCCCTCCACTCCAACACCTTTATTTTATAGATAGGGAAACGGAGACTTAGGCAAATTAAGCAAATATCTTAAGGTCATGCCTCAAACAGTGGCAGACCTAGCGCTTGAGCCCTGGTCTCTGCAAGAGATGATAGAGACCATAGGTACTGTGCCCAGGGTGCTCAGAACACAGGAGGGTATTGAACAGATACAAACAGAACTCTAGAGATGGTACAAGGTAACTTTTAAGAAGTCCACAGAGAATTTAACAGCATCTTATTGGGAGTCCTATAGAATTACAGAGATAAATATTTTTATGACATGAATTTACACTACTTCTAACTACCATCAAATCTTTCCTTAAAATATAAGATGGAGAGGTATGATTTGGGTCATATTGTCCCCATATAAATAGAACCATATAAAATCGCCAGGATCTGACCATTCTGGACACACTGAAATGGAAATTTCTGTGATATTCACGCTAATGCAATATAACGCACGAAAGAGTGCTTATTTGATAGTCTAAGAACCTAGCAGTGTGACCAGGAATAATTTATACTTCCTGAATCCCCTAACCAAATTTTCTAGTCCTGCTATGGTCATGTTGCCTTAATCGAAATTCATCTTTCTGTGGTAATCTTGGCATGCCTCATAAAATATAAATACAGTAATGGGGAACCTGGATGCTATAAAAAAAAAAAGTCATAATATTACTAAAATGTTTAATAATAATCACTATTTGTTACTGAGTACTTACCATATGTCAGGTACCATGCTAAATGTTTTGTCTACATTATCATATTTAATTTGCATTGCTGCCCTATGAGGTATAGACAGTGTTTTTTAAGACCTTATTTTTTAAAACTGTTTAAAGTTCACAGTGAAATTGAGTGGAAGGTACAGAGATTTCCCCTTACATTCCCTGCCGCCCCCAATGCATATCGTCCCCCACTATCAACATCCCCCATCAGAGTGATACATTTGTTACAATTGATGAACCTACACTGAGACATCATAATCACCCAAGGTTCACAGTTAACATTACAGTTCACTCTGGGTGTTGTACCGTCTGTGAGTTTGAGCAAACGCACAATGACATGTATCTATCAAGTATTTTCTCTGCCCTAAAAATCCTGTGCTCCTTGTATTCATGCCTCCTCTCTTCCCACCTCCAAACTCTCGCAACCACTGATCTTTTCACTGTCTCCACAGTTTTGCTTTTTCCAAAGTGCCATAGAGTTGGAATCATATGGTATGTAGCCCTTTCAGATTTGCTTCTTTCACTTAGTATGTAATATTCTTCCTCCATGTCTTTTCATGGTTTGATAGCTCATTTCCTTCTGGCACTAAATAATATTCGATTGTCTAAATGTACCACAGTTTACTTATCCATTCATCTACTGAAGAACATCTTGGTTGCTTCCAAGTTTTGGCAATTATGAATAAAGCTGCTAAAAACATCCATGAGCAGGTATTTTGTGTGTGTGTGGACATAAGTTTACACTCCCTTGGGTAAACACCAGGAAGCAACATTGCTGTTTCCTATGGTAAGAGGATGTTTAGTTTGGCAAGAAACCACTGCACTGTCTTAAAAATTGGCTCTACCGTTTTGCATTCCCACTAGCAATGAACGTTGCTTCACATCCTCACCAGCATTTGGACCTGTCAGTGTTCCAGATTTTGACCATTGTAATACGTGTGTAGTGATATCTTATTGGTGTTTTAATTTGCATTTCCCTGATGACATATGATGTGGAGCATCTTTTCATATGCTTATTTTTAATATGTGTGTGTGTGTGTGTCTGTGTGTGTCTGTGTGTGTATGTGTGTCTTCTTTGGTGAGGTGTCTGTTAAGGTCTTTGGCCCATTTTTTAATCAGGTTGGTTGTTTTCTTTAACACTATTTTTAATATCTAGTTTAAAGGAGAAGAATATGAGGGTCAGTGAGATTAAGCAAGTTTGCTCAAGGTCAAACCAGTTTTCAAACTCAGAAGATAGAATTCAGACACAGGTCTGTCTGGATCTAAGTCTGTACTTTTGATGCCTGCTCTATTTTACCTTTGTAAAATGCCATTCAACAGCATCCTCCAGGTTAGTCATCCTTCTTTCTGTGTGAAGCCCCCCGGTGACTGGAACCCAGAACTTCCTGCAGCACAAGTATCATTGAACGATTTCAACGGTTCAAACACGTATTCTAATTCGTCACACCCCCAGATGCGTCCCATTCACTTTCCTGCTCTGTGCACTGACTGAGCCCTGTGCTGTGCTTGTTGCATAAGACATCAGTTTCAATGTGACCACCTGCCTGCCTGAGTTTTCACAAAGTAAAATGAGATCGCATTAATTAGAACACTCTATTGGGGATGGAGTATATTGATTTCTTAATCAGAGCATGATGATGGAAAGCAGTTATTTAATGTCTTTATTAGTGTGGTCTACGGTACGGCACTGAACAGCAGCTAGCTCTCCACGGGGCATCTTTGGCAATCCTGTCATTTCACAGAGTACAGCAGCATGAGCTGGAAAGACTTAAAATATCTTAAAACATCTCACATTGCCTGGAAATTAGTTTTTGGGACATTTCTGCAGATACACAAACTTACAGTCTTGGCAGTTGCCTATTCTGTGGACAGGCAATGGCCCGTGGTGATATATTTCAGCAGGAATAACCTCATTCACAGGAATGCTTAAAGTAGGCAAGAAGGTGCCTAGCCCTTACGTTGCTTTTCTGTAAGGGCTTTAGCACAGCTCTCAAAACGTTTGGTCCCTTTTTTACGATGGAGTCTGCACTGCCTAGTGGTGTGTCCTTCAGAAGATCAGTTCAATAGGATTGAGTAGGTTTTACTCTAAAAAGAGTTCTGGGACCAGATAAGTTTATGAGACACAATGCAGCAGGTTTCGTTACTTCTTCTCAATGTTTGATTTATCTTCATTTGTCAGGTCATTTGGGTCGTTTGTTTCACACTGGACCATGAGCTTGGAAGCTTTGTAAGGGGAGAACTCAGTCTGAATTTCCTCACCACTGAATCTCCAGTAACACCAGGCGTATTCAGTATATGTTGGCAAACTGAATGAATGAACGAGTGAGTAAAGGAATGAAGTGAAGGTGGTTAGGCAAATAGGGATAAGGAAGTGGCCTGAGAGTCCTCCACGAGGCGGGAAATAGGAAGACCAAAAGGATAAAAAAGAAACTAACCAGAATTTCTCCAAAGCTGGGCTTGCTATAAACTCTGTGTGTCCAAGGCTGGAACTGTTTAGATTTGTTAAGATGGATGGTTATATCTATTTTTATGTTCTGAAAGCCTGAAAGTGTGTGTTCCCCAGATGGGAAGGAGGGTGGGAGCATCTGGGAGCAAACTTATTGTGAGCGCCCTCCTTTCACTAGCCTTCACACCCTGGCAGCTGGTCCAATGAGCCCTGTAAACAGTTGCTACTATATATCAACATCATTGTCTTATTACTCTCAGAAAGCTTCAGTGGGCTGCAATTCGGTTGCCCATTTTTCCCGGAGATTGGATTTTCCACCTTTGCTAGCAGCTTGGCTGCTCTGATTGTCCAAAACAGTCCATTTTTCATGTCTGCACCATCAGTGGGAACCCAGGTGCAGTGCAATGAGATGTGGACAGGTATTTGAACGCTGCCTGGGCTCTTGTGCACTGTGCTTTGCACACTGGAGGGGAAACACTTAAAGTATCTTAAAACATCTCACATTGCTTGGAAATTAGTTTAGAGAATTAGATGAGAATTAGTTGAGAATAGAGCTGCTGAAGCCAGGACATCTGATTCAGAAAGAGAATTCTTAAAGCTGTATTAGAAAGTCATCCAAAATTCACTCTGCATCATTCCTCTAAATGTAAATAAGTCAGATAACAAGGAAGAATATAGAGCAAGCTGATACGTTCCCTGAAAGATCACTTGGATTGACTGTGAAGCCTCTTGGGAAGAATTTTTGTGTTCCAGATTAAGAGATTAGGAAAAACAGTATTCTAGTTGTTTTCTATTATTCTTTGAGGGGATAGGGGGAATCTCATTGCTCACAAAGCACTGGCATTCATTTTCACATCACTTAATTTAAATATCAGGTAGAATTTCAATTACTTTTAAAATGAAAACTAATTAAGAGGAGTGTGTAAAACAGATAGCTCGTGGGAAGCAACTGCATAGCACGGGGAGATCAGCTTGATGCTTTGTGACCACCTAGAGGGGTGGGATAGGGAGGGTGGGGGGGCATGTGGGGCGTGGATATGGGGATGTGTGTGTGCATGTAGCTGATTCACTTTGTTGTGCAGCAGAGGCTAACACAGCATTGTGCAGCAGCTGTACTCCAGTAGAGATGTTAAAAAAAAAAAAAAGTAAAAAAAAAAAATGCACCACAACAGTGGGAGCTATGAAGGTGAGAACTTCAAGCTTAATAATAGCTGACCTTTTTTTTTTAACATGTTTACTGGAGTATAATCGGTTTACAATGGTGTGTTAGTTTCTGCTTTATAACAAAGTGAATCAGTTACACATATACATATATCTCCATACCTCTTCCCTCTTGCGTCTCCCTCCCACCCTCCCTATCCCACCTTTCTAGCTGGTCACAAAGCACTGAGCTGATCTCCCTGTGCTATGCGGCTGCTTCCCACTAGCTATCTATTTTACGTTTGGTAGTGTATATATGTCCATGCCACTCTCTCGCTTTGTCCCATCTTACCCTTCCCCCTCCCATGTCCTCAAGTCCATTCTCTAGTAGCTCTGCGTCTTTATTCCTGTCTTGCCCCTAGGTTCTTCATGAATTTTTTTTTTTTTTTAGAATCCATATATATGTGTTAACATACAGTATTTGTTTTTCTCTTTCTGACTTATTTCACTCTGTATGACAGACTCTAGGTCCATCCACCTCACTACAAATCACTCAATTTTGTTTCCTTTTATGGCAGACTAATATTCCATTGTATATATGTGCCACATCTTCTTTATCCATTCATATGTTGTTGGACACTTAGGTTGCTTCCATGTCCTGGCTATTGTAAATAGAGGTGCAAAGAACATTGTGGTATATGACTCTTTTTGAATTATGCTTTTCTCAGGGTGTATGCCCAATAGTGGGATTGCTGGGGGGTATGGTAGTTCTATTTTTAGTTTTTTGAGGAACCTCTAGACCATTCTCCTTAGTGGCTGCATCAATTTACATTCGCAGCAACATTGCAAGAGGGTTCTCTTTTCTCCACACCCTCTCCAGCATTTATTGTTTCTAGATTTTTTTGATGATGGGCATTCTGACCAGTGTAAGATGATATCTCATTGTAGTTTTGATTTGCATTTCTCTAATGATTAATGATATTGAGAATTCTTTGATTTGTTTGTTGGCAATCTGTATATCTTCTTTGGAGAAATGTCTATTTAGGTCTTCTGCCCATTTTTGGATTAGGTTGTTTGTTTTTTTGATATTGAGCTGCATGAGCTGCTTGTAAATTTTGGAGATTGACCCTTTGTCAGTTGCTTCATTTGCAAGTATTTTCTCCCATTCTGAGGGTTGACTTTTTATCTTGTTTATGCTTTCCTTTGTGGTGAAAAAGCTTTTAAGTTTATTAGGTCCCATTTGTTTATTTTTGTTTTTATTTCCATTTCTCTAGGAGGTGGGTCAAAAAGGATCTTGCTGTGATTTATGTCATGGAGTGTTCTGCCTGTGTTTTCCTCTAAGAGTTTAATAGTGCCTGGCCTTACATTTAAGTCTTTAATCCATTTTGAGTTTATTTTTGTGTATGGTGTTAGGGAGTGTTACAATTCCATTCTTTTACATGTAGCTGTCCAGTTTTCCCAGCACCACTTATTGAAGAGGCTGTCTTTTCTCCATTGTATATTCTTGCCTCCTTTATCAAAGATAAGGTGACCATAGGTGCGTGGGTTTATCTCTGGGCTTTCTATCCTGTTCCATTGATCTGTATTTCTGGTTTTGTGCCAGTACCATGTTGTCTTGATTACTGTAGCTTTATAGTATATTCTGAAGTCAGGAAGCCTGATTCCTCCAGCTCCGTTTTTCTTTCTCAAGAATGTTTTGGCTCTTCGGGGTCTTTTGTGTTTCCATACGAATTGTGAGATTTTTTGTTCCAGTTCTGTGAAAAATGCCAGTGCTAGTTCGATAGGGATTTCATTGAATCTGTAGATTGCTTTGGGTACTATAGTCATTTTCACAATGTTGATTCTTCTAATCCAAGGACCTGCTATATCTGTCCATCTGTTTGTATCATCATTAATTTCTTTCATCAGTGTCTTATAGTTTTCTGCATACACGTCTTTTGTCTCCATAGGTAGGTTTATTCCTAGCTATTTTATTCTTTTCATTGCAGTGGTAAACGGGAGTGTTTCCTTAATTTTCTCTTTCAGATTCTTCGTCATTAGTGTATAGGAATGCAAGAGATTTCTGTGCATTAATTTTGTCTCCTACTACTTTACCAAATTCCTTGATTAGCTCTAGTAGTTTTCTGGTAGCATCTTTAGGATTCTCTATGTATAGTGTCATGTCATCTGCAAACAGTGACAGTTTTACTTCTTCTTTTCCAATTTGTATTCCTTTTATTTCTTTTTCTTCTCTGATTGCTGTGGCTAACACTTCCAAAACTATGTTGAATAATAGTGGTGATGGTGAGAGTGGGCAACCTTGTCTTGTTCCTGATCTTAGAGGAAATGGTTTCAGTTTTTCACCATTGAGCACGATGTTGGGTGTGGGTTTGTCATATATGGCCCTTATTATGTTGAGGTAAGTTCCCTCTATGCCTACTTTCTGAAGGTTTTTTTCTTTTTTTGCAGTACACGGGCCTCTCACTGTTGTGACCTCTCCCATTGTGGAGCACAGGCTCCAGATACGCAGACTTAGCGGCCATGGCTCACGGGCCCAGCCGCTCCGCGGCATGTGGAATCTTCCCAGACCGGGGCATGAACCTGTGTCCCCTGCATCAGCAGGCGGACTCTCAACCACTGAGCCACCAGGGAAGCCCACTGAAGGGTTTTTTATCATAAATGGGTGTTGAGTTTTGTCGAAACCTTTTTCTGCATCTATTGAGATGATCATAAGGTTTTTCTCCTTCAATTTGTTAATATGGTTTATCACATTGATTGATTTGTGTGTACTGAAGAATCCTTGCATTCCTGGGATAAAGCCCACTTGATCATGGTGTATGATCCTTTTAATGTGTTGTTGGATTCTGTTTGCTAGTATTTTGTTGAGGATTTTTGCATCTATATTCATCAGTTGTATTGGCCTGTAGTTTTCTTTCTTTGTGACATCCTTGTCTGGTTTTGGTATCAGGGTGATGGTGGCCTCGTAGAATAAGTTTAGGAGTGTTTCCTCCCTCTACTGTGTTTTGGAAGAGTTTGAGGAGGTTAGGTGTTAGCTCTTTTCTAAATGTTTGATGGAATTCACCTGTGAAACCATCTTGTCCTAGGCTTTTGTTTGTTGGAAGATTTTTAATCACAATCTCAATTTCAGTGCTTGTGATTGGTCTGTTTATATTTTCTATTTCTTCCTGCTTCAGTCTCGGAAGGTTATGCTTTTCTAAGAATTTGTCTGTTTCTGCCAGGGTTTCCATTTTATTGGCATAGAGTTGCTTGTAGTAATCTCTCATGATCCTTTGCATTTCTGCAGTGTCATTTGTTACTTCTCCTTTTTCATGTCTAATTCTGTTGCTTTGAGTCTTCTCCCTTTTTTTCTTGATGAGTCTGGCTAATGGTTTATCAATTTTGTTTATCTTCTCAAAGAACCAGCTTTTAGTTTTATTGATGTTTGCTATCATTTCCTTCATTTCTTTTTCATTTATTTCTGATCTGATTTTCATGATTTCTTTCCTGCTGTTAACTTTGGGGTTTTTTGGTTCTTCTTTCTCTAATTGCTTTAGGTGTAAGGTTAGGTTGTTTATTTGAGGTGTTTCTTGTTTCTTGAGGTAGGATTGTATTGCTATAAACTTCCCTTTTAGAACTGCTTTTGCTGCATCCCATAGGTTTTGGATTGTCGTGTTTTCATTGTCATTTATTTCTAGGTATCTTTTAATTTCCTCTTTGATTGCTTCAGTGATCTCTTGGTTATTTAGTAGCATATTGTTTAGCATCCATGTGTTTGTATTTTTTACAGTTTTTTTCCTGTAATTGATATCTAGTCTCATAGGTTTGTGGTCAGAAGAGATACTTAATATGATTTCAGTTTTTTTTAATTTACCAAGGCTTGATTTGTGACCCAAGGTATGATCTATCCTGGAGAATGTTCCATGAGCACTTGAGAAGAGAGTGTATTCTGTTGTTTTTTGGATGGAATGTCCTATAAATATCATTTAAGTCCATCTTGTTTAATGTGTCATTTGAAGCTTATGTTTCCTTATTTATTTTCATTGTGGATGATCTGTCCATTGGTGAGAGTAGGTTGTTGAAGTCCGCTACTATGATTGTATTACTGTCGATTTCCCCTTTTATGGCTGTTAGCATTTTCCTTATGTATTATGTTGGGTGCATAAGTATTTACAATTGTTCTATCTTCTTCTTGGATTGACCCCTTAATCATTATATAGTATCCTTCTTTGTCTCTTGTCATAGTCTTTATTTTAAAATCTATTTTGTCTGATATGAGAGTTGCTACTCCAGCTTACTTTTGATTTCCATTTGCATGGAATATCTTTTTCCATCCCCTCACTTTCAGTCTGTATGTGTCCCTAGGTCTGAAGTGGGTCTCTTGTAGACAGCATATATACAGGTCTTGTTTTTATATCCATTCAGCCAGTCTCTGTCTTTTGGTGGGAGCATTTAATCCATTTACATTTAAGGTAATTATCGATATGCTCCTATTACTATTTTCTTAATTGTTTTGGGTTTGTTTTTGTAGGTCTTTTCCTTCTCTTGTGTTTCCTGCCTAGAGAATTTCCTTTAGCATTTGTGGTAAAGCTGGTTTGGAGGTGGTGAATTCTCTTAACTTTTGATTGTAAAGGTTTTAATTTCCCCTTTGAATCTGAATGAGATCCTTGCTGAGTAGAGTAATCTTGGTTGTAGGTTTTTCCCTTTCATCACTTTAAATATGTCCTGCCATTCCCTTTTGACTTGCAGGGTTTCTGCTGAAAGATCAGCTGTTAACCTTACGGGGATTCCCTTGTATGTTATCTGTTGCTTTTCCCTTGCTGCTTTTAATATGTTTTCTTTGTATTTAATTTTTGATAGTTTGATTAATATGTGTCTTGGCATGTTTCTCCTTGGATTTATCCTCTATGGGACTCTCTGTGCTTCCTGGAGTTGATTGACTATTTCCTTATGCATATTAGGAAAATTTTCAACTATCATCTCTTCAAGTGTTTTCTCAGTCCCTTTCTTTTTCTCTTCTTCTTCTGGGACCCCTATAATTCAAATGCTGGTGCATTTAATATTGTCCCAGAGGTCTCTGAGACTGTCCTCAAGTCTTTTCTTTCTTTTATCTTTATTCCGCTCTGTGGTAGTTATTTCCACTAATTTATCTTTCAGGTCACTTATCTGTTCTTTTGCTTCAGTTATTCTGCTATTGATTCCTTCTAGAGAATTTTTAATTTCAGTTATTGTTTTGTGCATCATTGTTTGTTTGGTCTTTAGTTCTTCTGTGTTGTTGTTAAACGTTTCTTGTATTTTCTCCATTCTAGTTTGAAAATTCTGGATCATCTTTACTATCGTTCTGAATTCTTTTTCAGGTAGACTGCCTATTTCCTCTTCATTTGTTTGGTCTGGTGGGTTTTTACTTGCTTATTCATCTGCTGCGTATTTCTCTGTCTTCCCATTTTGCTTAACTTACTGTGTTTGCCGTCTGTTTTGCAGGCTGCAGGTTCGTAGTTCCCATTGTTTTTGGTGTTTGCCCCCAGTGGGTAAGGTTGGTTCAGTGGCTTGTGTAGGCTTCCTTGTAAAGTGGATTGGTGCCTGTGTTCTGGTGGTTGAGGCTGGATCTTGTCCTTCTGGTGGGCAGGACCATGTCTGGTGGGGTGTTTTGAGGCATCTGTGAACTTATTATTATTCTAGGCAGCCTCTCTGCTCATGGGTGTGTGTTCCTGTCTTGCTAGTTGTTTGGCATGGGGTGTCCAGCACTGAAGGCTGCTGGTCTTTGAGTGGAGCTGGGTCTTAGCTTTGAGACAGAGATCTCTGGGAGAGCTCTTGCCAGTTGATACTACATGGGGCCAGGAGGTCTCTGGTGGTCCAATGTCCTAAACTCGGCTCTCCTACCTCAGAGGCTCAGGCCTGACACCTGCCCAGAGCACCAAGACCCTGTCAGCCACACAGCTTTTGGGAAGTCTGAGTTTTCTGCCAGTCTTCAGTAAGTGTTTTATGGGAGTTGTTCCACATGTAGATGTATTTTTGACGTATCTGTGGGGAGGAATGTGATCTCCACGTCTTACTTCTCCACCATGTTGAAGGTCCTCTTCATGATAGCTTAGATATGCCCATCTTTTGGGGCTGTGAACGTAGGTGAAAGTAAAGGTGGAGTCTGAATATCTGAGTTCGGCCAGGGTGTGGTCAGGGCGGGGCCAAGGGTGCTCAAGCTTGTGTCCTTTTAAGAAGAGAAGTATGCTGTATGAAGACAGAGGTGCACAGGGAGAATGCCATGTGACAGCAGAGGCAGAGATTAGACCGATGCAACCATAGGCCAGGGAGTGCCAAGGGTTAGGCCCACCACCAGAAGCAGAGAAAGATTCTACTGAGTTTCAGAGGGAGCACAGCCCTGCTGACACTTTATATTGGACTTCTAGTCTCTAGAACTGTGCAAATAAATCTCTGTTGTTTTTAGCCACCCTGTTTATATTACTTTGCTCTGGCAGCCCTATGAAACTAATACATATTTGGTCGCAGAAAGTGGAGCTACAAATATGTAAAACTGCAGAAGTGGCTTTGAAATCAGGTAAGGAATAGACGCTGGAAGAGTTTTGAGGCACTTGATAGAACAAGCCTAGACTGCGTTGAAGAGATTGTTCATAGTCATATGGATATTAAAGGCGATTCTGGTGATGGCTCAGAAGGAAGAGAGAGGAGCTGCAGAGAAAGTTTCTCTTGTCCTAGGGAATACCTGCATTATCAGGAGCAGAATGTTGCTAGAAATGTGAACGTTGAAGGTGCATCTGGTAAGGTCTTAGAAATGAGGGACAAGTTACTGGGCCCTGGAGGAAAGATGATCCTTGTCAAAAGTGGCAGAGAACGTTTCTGAGTTATGTTCTGCTGTTGGGAGGAGAGGAGAACATACAGGGGACGAACTTAGATATTTAGGTGCAGAGATTTCCATGCAAAGTGTGGAAGGTGCAGCATGGTCCGTCTTTGCTGCTTAAGTGTAAAATGCAAAAGGAAATAAATTGAGGAATGAACTGTTAAGCAAAAGAGAGATCCTAGGGTTACAGGAAGCCAGAAGAGGCAAGGAAGGGTTCTCCCCTAGAGGTTTCAGAGGGGGCAGGGTCCTGATCGCACCTTGATTTTGGACTTCTAGCCACCCCCACCCCCCACCCCACAACGTTGAAATAATACATTTCTGTTGTTTTTAGGCATCCAGTTTCCCTTAGTTTCTTATTGTACCTTATTTTCCCTTACTGTCTTACCTAAGACAGCCCTGGGAAATGAGTACACTTTGCAAGTTTCATTCATTCATTCAAATTTTGAATGAAAACACTTTTAGTAATTATGTTTGCTTTGTTGGTTAGAATATAGACAAAATTGTATTTTATATATTGTAATAAGAAATGATATTAATCCAAAAGTAATTTGGGTTCAGTGAACATATCTTGATTGAAGAAGCCTCTGCCAGAGGAAATATTTTTAGTTTCTGGTTTTGGGCGTCGTTCAGTTATTGGCATTTGACTGGAACACAGACCAAAAGCACATTTGTTCTGCTAACTTTCTTTTTTTTTTGAGAATTATGTTTTCGTTTTTTTGGTTTTTTAAATTTATTTATTTTATTTTCAGCTCTGTTGGGTCTTCGCTGCTGGGTGCAGGCTTTTCTCTGGTTGCGGCGAGCGGGGGCTGCTCTGTTGTGGTGCGCAGGCTTCTCATTGCAGTGGCTTCTCTTGTTGCGGAGCACGGGCTCTAGGCATACAGGCTTCAGTAGTTATGGCACGTGGACTCAGTAGTTGTGGCTCATGGGCTCTAGAGCGCAGGCTCAGCAGTTGTGGCGCATGGGCTTAGTTGCTCCGCAGCATATGGGATCTTCCTGGACCAGGGCTCAAACCCATGTCCCCAATCTGCATTGGCAGGCAGATTCTTAACCATTGTGCCACCAGGGAAGCCCTCTGCTAACTTTCTTATTTGCTTTCCCATGTGTGCAAAATCTGTGTTTAACTATTATACTCTCTTCAGAAGCTGTATTTATTATAAAGAGTAAAGATTTCAATATGGACACCTTATTTTTCTTTATTCATACAAATAGTTTTGAAAATAGCCTTTTTTAAAAAAAATCTGCTCTGTTTCTTCAAGTTAGTCACTATTGTTACACCTTTGGTCCCCTAAAAATAATATCTGGCATGTATAAAATGCTGGCTTGACATTTACTGATTGAACATGCAATAGTTATACACAGAAATTTTAATTTCTTTTACAACTTTAAAAAGCTTAACAAGAAATCATTTCAATGAAAAGAACAAAAGTAAATATTTGACACATTCATTTAAAAATGCATCAAATATCATGTCCCTAAATGGGACCTTTGGGTGTGTTGGTATATTCACTTGGGCACCAAATTTATACCATGGTTTTTGACTCACACTAAGAAAAACACAGAAGCAAACTAAAATTCTTTCTATTTTAACCCCACTGTCATGTCTTTAAAGCTGCCTGCCCAGTGGTGTCTGAGCCTGGGGCACAGAGTAACCTCAGAAGATTCGAAAGCAGAATCCTTTCCTTATGAGTCTCTTGGGTAAGGAAAGGAAAGGGTAAATGTCCCTCATGCCCTATTCATGGTTATTTGGAAGACTTGCCTTCCCCATTTGGAAGCTTGGGAGATAGGAGGCCACTGAACCCCTCTAACCTTGTTTTCTCATTTGGGGTATGTGTGTTCAAGTGATGGAGTTAGACCTTGAATTCAGTCCAGGCTCTTCTACAGCCTAGCTGGTTGACCTTTGGCACTTCGATTATTATCTCTAATCCTCAGGTTTTTACTTATAATATGTAACTTAAATTTTACCTTCAGGCAGATGTTGTATGAATTAAATGAGATGAGTTACATAAAGGATAAACCCAGTTACCTTTGAAGAGTTCAGTCATCATCATCACTACCATCATCATCTTTATCACCTTCACTTGTAAGGTAGAGACGATGGTGGTTTCTTCTGAAGGGTATTTTGAATATAACATGAGAGAGAGCCTATGTAAACTGTTTAACTCTGTGATGGGCTCATAGTAGGTTTTCAGTAAATTTTAGTTTCTTCCTTTCCCTCAAACCTTGAAACCACTTAGGAAGGTACCCATTTTAGTAGGAGATTATTAGAGGCTCAAGGTAATGGCTTTTTTTTTTTTTGATGGTATTCAACCTGAATAATGAATAAAACTCTTTTAAAAAATTGAGATTACCTTATTTTTCCATTCAAAAGGTAGCATATAAAAGTGGAGAGGATTCGTGATTGGATGCTACACTCAAGAAAAAAAAAATGAACCTGTCCAAGCACTCTGAATGAAATACTCTCTTTTTCCCTGTCTCTCTCCCTCCTGTCTTCCTGTTCTCCCTTTCTCCTGTCCACCATTTTATATGTATATAATTATTTACAGATTATATGTCTCACACTATTCTGAATGCTTGAACATATAGACAGAAGACAAGTTTCCTGTGCCCCAGTGTTGTATTTTCTAGAAGGAAGCTTACTAATTGGAGAGTTTATAGTCTGTTTTACTCTCGTCATCATTCTAATTCCTTAAAGTAATGCTCTCAAACCTCAGTGTGCATGAGAATCACTTGGAGAGTTTGTTTAAAAATGTTGTCTCTTAATTTAAGAAACATTGAACTGAGTGAGAGTCAAGAGAAGTGGCAGCTCTTTCCCATTTCGCCTGTGTGTCCTTGGAGGGATTGTTTAGCTTCCCTGAGTCTCAGAAACCTCTAGCTCCATGGTTCCATTTTGCAGAAAAAGAAACTAAGAGCCCTTTGTGTTTCTATAAAGATCTTATATTTTTCATGTCTTCTCCTAGCAATGTCTGTTCTAAAGAACTGTTGGTTAATATTAATTAACAAGGTGATAAGTACTTAGAGACTTAAAGAAGTAAATATAATGCATTTACTGCTCTATCAGTACCTTGAGAATTAGAAAAGGCCGATTAACATCTTGACAGCTTTTTTTTTTTAGTGAGGCAGTTTTCCAGGATTAACTAAACTCATTTGGAAAGGCCTAGGTCCAATTGTAGACATTTAGCTACTTCTGTTTCCCTCACAAGTTAGCTTGGATTTCTTTTCTATGTTCCCTGGAGATTTGAACTCAAGCAAGAAATAAGTGTTGGCCTGCAAGTTTCCCTGCTCATTTACATGGGAACCTTTTTTAGAGATGCTGAACTGACCCCCGCCACCCAGACTATCGAAATATGTTTCTTTATTGCATATGGCACCGTTGTAATGAAACCAAAGGCACCACTAATGGATTGATACCATCAGTAAAGCCTCTTATTTTACTGAGGTCTTTCTTTTCAAGCCTAAGCTGAAGGTCAATTAAGACAATGATGGAAGGCAGTTAATTTCCTGTTTATAAACACGGACTAGGAAATGCAGTATTGATTGCTGCATTTCAAGGAAGGGACAACTGCTCTCATCTGCGGGGCAGTCCGGGATGATGTAATTTATAAGAGAGTACAGTGTTGCTGCATATGTCAAGTGAACAATGATTTATTGGACCAAGACCACATTAGGGCTATGAGTCTGAAATATAGGAAATAGAGTCCCTGCCTTGTAAGAGCTTAAAAAAAGTTAGGCATCAAATCAAGACCCAGACATATTAAAATATTTAGAAATCATTTTCATAATTGTGGAGATCCTAAATGCTTTTGGAGCTCAAAGTAGGGAAAGATCCATTCGATCATAGGCACTGCAATAGAATTCACAGAAGAAATGGGATATGACCAGGGCTCTGAAGAATGGGAAAGGTAAGGGGTACCGTCTCAATAATACATGCCACAGATCAGAAGGGTATGGTGTGGAGAGTCCTAACCAGAATGTGTGGGGACAATATTACTCAATGAGTGAATAGCTGTTCTGGGGATTATTATCTCTAAGTCTGTTCATTCCATAGCTTGAAATGATTAAGCCAAAGGATTGCTCAGTCAAGGACACCACAGCCCCAGATTTCAAATTAAGAAGTAGTTCATGATAGCACTTCCTGCAGTGCGCTCTATAGGATGTTAAAAGATGGCTTATGAAAAGGAGTTCCCTAGCCAAATAAGTTTTCAAAAACACTGGGATAAATAAAATTAAACTGATTACTTTTTGATTACAGGCTTCTCAGAATCTTGAACAAACTACCATAACTTTGTCATTCTCTAAGAAGTTAATAGAGTATATAGCATTTCCCAAGATGATCTGGCCACAGAAAGAAGGAAATTAATTAACTGTGTTGGATATTTACACACAAATATATAAACAGATAGGTAGGAGGATGAGTAATAGGTAGGTAGGTAGGTGGGTAGATATATAGAGATACAGATTTTATTTTTCCAGAGCATCTCATAGAGAAAGTGTTTCCAGGGCATAGTTTGGGAAGGACTCACAAAAACAGGTGGGCTTTTTTGTTTGTCTGTTTGTTTTTTAACTAGGCTTTTACCTTTCAATGTGAGATTTTGCCAGTCTCCAGATTATTCATTTCTTATGACAGCTATTCCACTTCATAATGTCAGTTCTAAGAAGCGTATGAAAATGTCAGAATAAATAGCATAAGATGTGCATTGCATTCTCAAAAACATATTTTAATAGTAAAGAAAAATTACGTATTATTAGGTAATTTGATGTATCTGGTCTTTCTTGTCTAGTTAACCCAACAAATGTCAAAGTGGACATCCAATTCTCATAGGAGTTTCTGTAACAGGATAGCATTACTAGAAATTCTGGAAGAAAGAAAATAAGAAGAGCTTTCTATTACTATTAAATGAGAGTCAACTTTAATAGGACAACCAACCAGCTAAAATAAAACAATGTTAATTTTTGGCCAAGACAGCTGTAATGAAATCCAATCCAATTTTCTTAGGAAAGAAAGCCTCCATCCTATAAATTATTTTTCATATATGAGATATTGTTAGGAATTTATTTTTGTCGTATGTTTTCACTCTTTTTTTCTTGGTCCTTTGCCCTCTGATGGCCCAGGAAAGACAAGGACTCTACTCTGAAGTTAATTTTCACAATCTTATTTCAAACAATTAAATCTCAAGACCTTTATGGCAATATTACTCAAGGAGCAATAGACCTTTGGGAGGGAGTCATGCAGTGGGAATCCTACACTTACTCGTTTGACTTTCTTCTTTTGAAAATAGCCTTTGTGATTGAGCAAGTGCACTTTTTATCTCCTTCATTCCTGGATAAATCAATTTTGCATTGTCCTTAGAGCTCTATGCTAAATCAAGAATGTTTAAACCCTAATCATACCTTGAGACCTAGAGCTTCCTACCTATATAGATTTTACAGATAGTACAGATGTAGGCCATGGGTAGACTATGGGTGAAGGACGAAATATATGAAAAGCTGCATATAATAGAATAGTGTCATGCATAAATTTTATATAGCCATGTTCAATTGTATGCCACAGAGGGAGAGAGACAGGGTTGTGAGAGGAGGGGGTGAGAAGAGGGAAATGACCAAATGTTCTATATGCTTCCCCGTGTTCAAATGAGATCTTGCCCTTTGTGCTCCCATGGATACAGCCAGAATGCAGATAGAAATAAAACAAGCCAATTCTGAACTTTTATATTTCTAAGAGTCCAGCTCCTGGCTTTAAGGGACAATTAAGAAAAAAACTTCAGAGTTAACTTAGACTGCGTATGTGTATATTTTATATTTTCCCTTTATCTGCTCTCTTCCCTACCCTACTTAAGATGCTGAAATTCATAGGATTACCTAACTTTAGAACTGAAAGAAACCACGGAGATTATTTAGCTTAACCATCCTTATTTACTGTTAGGAAAATCAAGACCCAAAGAGAGGAAATGAATTAAGTTTACTGAATTTGAGAAGGGCAGATAAAATTTTGGTCCCTTTAATTCTAATGTAGTATCTTTTCCACTGTGTTTAGAAATCAGATAACTATGCTTGTTAGAATTTTGCATAAAGGGAGATTAAGTGGACTTTGAGTGGCTGGGTGTAGGGGTGGCAGCAGAGACAGTAGTGAGGAATTTTTTATGAATAAAACACAAGTGTTCAGAATATAGACCATTTTCTTTATTTTTACAGTAATATTCTCAAAGGAAAGAAGGCTATAATGTAATTTTTAGGCTATGAGCTTATGCAGAATTGTTCAGAATAGACAATTTTGATTAATATGAATTCTGATTAATTATATCCTGATTCATCAAGAGTTTATTACTTTTGAGAAAAATTAGCCTTGAAGTAAGCCCCTTCTCTCTTCTTTCAAATGCTTCCGTATACTTGGAAAGATTCGCACTTTGGAAAAATGTGGCCATCCCTGGGAATCATCAGAGTAACACATGATTGACAGCAGCAAAGAAAAGGTGTTAACTTTTCCCAGCGAAGTTCTCTTGAGGGGCCGATATACAGTTCTTGGTTCTCTAGCAAATGACCAATTTGTAATAAGGGTCAATGACCATTAGGCTTTGAGGTATAATTTTTCACCTGGACTGTATATTTCTTGGGATGAATTTACATGGAGATGGTGTGGTTTGCATTGAGGTCAGTGGAGTGTTTACTAGAGGGAACAACAAGGAAGAAATGAGATCTTTGTTTTCCACATCCCAGAAGCACATGACCTTACATGAGTCATTCAACTTGTCTGTGTTTCACTTCCTCCACCCAAAATGAGTGTAATAAAAACTGCTTAGCAGATGATGATGATGATGATGATGATGGTAGGTAAATTTTAGCTACCCTTATTATGTGCTAGGTACTGTGCTAAACACTTTATATGTACTGTCTTATTTAAAATTCACAACACATGTACGAAATAGCTACTACTATGATACTCATTTTACAGATAAGGAAACTAAGACTAAGAAAATTTGTATAGTTTTCCCCCAGATCATACGACTGGTAAGTGGAGGAACCAGATTTGAATCTATGTTCCCAACCACCATTTTATACACAAAAGCATTTTGAGAATAGACATATACAGAAATATAGGGAATTTTTTCTTGGTTGCATTCTCAAATACTCTTGTAGAAATCAAAGCAGTGGCAGGAAGGAGTACTTGATTAACCAGATCCCTTTTTTAGAAGCAAACTGGGAATAATGCTTTAATTCCTCCCCCAGCTATCTTTTCCCACTGAGCAAATATGGCTTGTACAACACATCACAGTTCATGAATGTTCCATGTTATATTTGTCAAATAATGTAATGACATTTAGGAGTAGGCAGAGTATAGCAGAGGTGTTTTGGCCCCAAAATAATTAAAGTCCTTTGTATTGCTATTGATTTTTTTAAAGTCAAAGTTCCAACAATTCCCTGGCTCTAACATTAATTATAGCATTTTTCTGCAGTTGAACTGAAATGCTATGTGGGAAAAGGTCATTCTGCACATTTTACATTTGTTGAGCTGTATTTAAAGCAGAGTCCCCAGTATCTTAGCTGCAACTTGAGAATAAATTGGATGTCACTGGGTGCTCACCCACAGTGCTGTGACCAGGAAGCGACATGTTTATCAGAAGGGGTCAGGCTTACTACCTGTAGGATCCTCTCTAGGAAATCACCCACCTTTCTTTTTTTTTTTTTTTTTTTTTTTTTGGTGGTACGCGGGCCTCTCCCTGTTGTGGCCTCTCCCATTGCGGAGCACAGCCTCCGGACGCGCAGGCTCAGCGGCCATGGCTCACGGGCCCAGCCGCTCCGCAGCATGTGGGATCTTCCCGGACCGGGCCACGAACCCGTGTCCCCTGCATCGGCAGGCGGACTCTCAACCACTGCGCCACCAGGGAAGCCCCCACCTACCTTTTAACAGGTCAGTGCTTCAAGTGTGTCCTTAGACAGTGCTTCCCAAACTGTAATGTGTATGTCAGTCACTGGAGAGCCAGTGAAAATGCAGATGCTAATTCAGTAGGTCTGGGGTGGAGCCAGGTGATGCTGATACTGCTGGTCTACCTAACGTATTTTGAGAATGGGGACAGTAAAGGATACTTCTGTATCCTAGTGGAGGGAATTGATGCAGCATGTCAACTTAGGAAAAAATTAGGAGGCAACTTGCTACAATTAGTGGTGGTAACATTCATAGGAACATTGTGAAATTGGGAAAATTTATGTCTAGACATTTCCTTAAATACAAGTGTACACTATGTTGCCATCTTTCCTTCTGTAACTCTTATTCCCTGAGTCATGAAGTGTTCAAGCTATTTTCCCCCAGAGGGCTCCACGAGCATCTTTTCACCTTTCCCATTTGTCCCATATCTCTAAGACTGCTCCCTCTTCTTTCTCTCTATAACCCACATCAAAAGTTAACTGTGGGCTTCCCTGGTGGCGCAGTGGTTGAGAGTCCGCCTGCCGATGCAGGGGACACGGGTTCGTGCCCCGGTCCGGGAGGATCCCACCTGCCGCGGAGCGGCTGGGCCCGTGAGCCATGGCCACTGAGCCTGCGCGTCCGGAGCCTGTGCTCCACAACGGGAGAGGCCACAACGGTGAGAGGCCCGCGTACCAAAAAAAAAAAGTTATCTGTGACCTGCCCCATACTCTCACAACCTTACCCTCAAGCTGGCACCAATATAATCAGTTCAAAGCCTTGATCCAAAAACAAATACTTCAGAGAAGTCGGATGGAGAGGGATTTTGGGGAGAGGACATTCCTGGGATCCTTGAGACGATGGCACTCAGATACTGGTTAGTGTTTGCAGTGACGAGACTGGCTGAGCCCTAGCACTTTCTACAGCAGGTGGTCAGTCCCTTGTACTTGCCCCTCTAGATGCTCAGGCTTCCGCGCTAAGCGACATTTTCTTTTTGTTTCAGAAGCTCTTAGTTTGTGTGTGTTTGCAAAGAAAAAGAAAGTAATATACGTACTCCTTTCACTTCGGGACAATGTCTTTCCCATCTCTCATTTCCGTGCAGCCTCCCGAGCTTTGTCTGCAGCCAGCAATGTCCTGCACAAGTTGTAGATAACGCAGGAAGGCAGCTTAAATTATTTTTCAATATTTTCTGAGAGCGGAAACGCCAAGTCATATATTTTAGTGAACAGATACACCTAAAAATAATTCAGTGTTTCCTAAACTGGGTGGGGAACTACAAGAGAGGAGTAAATGACAAAGTCAGTCATTTCATCTAGACTCTTGGTAAAGACTCTAGGGAGAGAAAACATTCCAAGAAATAAATATATTTTACCCTTGTCCACAACTAGTTATTTTCAGAACACTTGACAAACACTAATTAAACTGCCTACTAGCTTTAAGAATAATGAGGACCATAAGGCAGTCAGTTAGCCTGAGTGCTTTCATGGAAAAGCTTTTCTTTCATTTCTGGTGGTTCTGGAGTCCTTTAGCTAACTCTTCCCACAGTCACTTCAGGACGAGGCAAGGCAGAGAAAATGTATGGCAAATGAAGAGTTTGATTAAGAGTTAACCTTCCTGGGCCAGGCAGGACCTGCGTCTGGGATCTCACTAGCTGTGTGGTCTTACATGAAGAACTTCAGATGCTCTAAGATTTGGTTTCCTCCTATTTGGAAGAGGGGCTGCTGAGGAGTATAAATCTTATGATGTAGGCAGCGCTGATTTCCTTCCAGTCGGTGTGGTGCCCGTGATACTTTTGGAGCGCCATAAGAATATTTTAATTTCTTTTAAAATGAGAAGAAAAAATGAAATTTAAAGCCAGAGAAGATATTTTAATCTGTAATATGTTTATGTTCATAACAATGCAGTCATCAAATATAATTTTGAATGCTTTTTATGAAAAAAGGGGCGACAAAGGCAAAAGTGCCTAGGACGCCACAAAGTCACAATGGACCTTAGTGTATATAAACCACTTAGCACAGTGACTGACACTGGGAAGCATGTTGGGGGTTGGCACACGTTTTCTGCCTAGAGCCAGATAATAAATGTTTTAAGTTCTGCAGACCAAAGCGGTCTCTGTGTTTTTGTAACTACTTGAATGTGCTACTATAGTGTGAAAGCACTCATAGATAACATATATACCAATGGGCATGGCTATATGCCAATAAAACTTTATTTACAACAGGCAGCAGGCTGGATTTGGTTCCTAGGCCTTAGTTTACTGACTCCTGACTTAAACTAATAATTATTGCTATTATTGAAATGAAGTTTAATTTTATGCACTGACTTTTCCATAAACCATCCCTTAGAGAATGTGAACAAGAGGGAGAAGAGATAAGTGATAGCCTTTGGGGTATTCCAGATAGCCAAATAGAAGAACCCCTTAAAGTCTCAGTTACTCAGGATTCATCTCATGAGAACAAGTCATCACATTTTTCTGCACTGTACAAAAGAAAGAAGTCAAGCATGAGATAACAGAATGCTGTGGTCACACCTCGATGTTCTCAGAGACCACCTTGTATGGAAAAATGAAACACTCATAAAGCAAACAATCTCTATTGTGGATCAACATGTATACTTACACAAATGCATAAACAGAAATTGCACGTGGCAATGTACCCAGTTATGCTCTGCAACTCTCCATTGAAATTTGAAGCTGTAGAAGGTCTCTCCCTGTGATTCCTGGGCCCAATCAGGCAGTTGTCTAAAGACAGATGATATTTAATAATTATGTAGGGGGAGCAAAAAGATCTTCCCAAAGACTAAGCCTCAGCTCAGTACAAAGTACTGTGAGCCCCTGAAGGGGTGGGCATGACCCCATGCATTAAAGGTCTGTACGTGACTGGAGAGGAAGGCCCTCTTCAGTCTCCTGAAGCCAGAACTTTAGTTCTCATTAACTTTGGCCTAGGAAACAAATAGCTAAATTGCTTGGCTGTGTATATAAAATAGTGGCTCCTAGAAGTAAGAGGAAAGAGAAAGACAGCCTGTAGTGTTACAGAATGCAAGTTCCTGTGCCCAACGCACAGTGAGGCCAAACAAGCTGAAACGTCAGAGTTTGGAGCAGAGAAAGGTTTATTGCAGGGCCATGCAAGGAGACGGGTGGCTTCTGCCCCCAAAACCCCGAAATCTCCAAAGGGTTTCAGCAAAGCACTTTTAAAGTCAAGGTGAAGGAGGGGCATGCTTGGTTGTTGCAGACTTTTCGGCATAGGAATCCTTTGTTCTTACAGCTGTCCACATAGGTTAGGTCATGATGTTCCTGTAAACCTCCAACAAGACAAGTGTTATTCTCTGTTCTGCAACTTTTTATCTCTATATGAATGGACTAGTAAAGGTCAGAGCAGGAGAATAGGCTCTCCTGTATATTTCAGGCTATAGACAACATTCTTTTACAGAAGGTGCAGAGCCAGCATGACTAAGCACAGGCAACAAAGCGCAAAGGTTAAAGCAAAAGAAACAGATCTAATATGGAATCAGATTTGTTCTTCCCTATTAGTAGGAGTAAATTTGGACTCAAATCCAGAGTCTGCTACTTATTTTCTCTATGGTGTTAGGAAGGTTGTTTTCATTTAAGTCTCAGTTTTTGTGATGATCAAAGTAGGGTTAAAAATAACCTATTTATACACTGTGCATGGCAACTGAGAGGATTAACTGAGATTTTACATGTAAAGACCCTATATCATTGATAGACATGAAATAGGTGCTCAATGAACGATTACATTTTAATTCCTGTTAGAAGTAGGAATAATCACTCCTGGGAATAATGGCAGCAGAGAAGGGAGGGCCTAGAAAGCGTAGACGCTAAAACTTTGGGCTCTAGAATTTAAAACTTCCCTCTGTTCGATCGTTAGCTGTATTACATTGCACATTTTTCTGATCTTGAGTTTCCTCATCTGAAAAATGGGCATAAATAGAATATACTTCCTAAGGCTGTTGGGGATGTTAAATATGGTAATGCATATGAAGCTTGGCATACTGCCTAGCATAGAGCAAACTGCTGGCATCTTGTAGAGGTTTATCCCCTTCGTCCTTATCACCATCATGATTGCTTAGTATGAGGCATGTGTTTTGGGGGTCTTAGACATATGGTGACCTATAAGAGCACATGAATCTTCTTAAAACTGTGTGTACCAGAGCTTGTTGCTTCGTTTTTATTTTTTGTCCATATGTGCGTTTTTCTGGAGTAAAGGTTCATAGCTTTTATTCACTTCTGAGGGGGATCCACGACCCAAATGGCTTTATAAGCCACGTCATTTGACAAACAGTCCATATGCTTTGAGGACATCGTTTGTAGCCTGAATTATAATTGCTTACGATGGTAATCCAAGTTATCAAGAGCTTGTCCCCTTAAATTAGTGTACCATATTTAAGGAGATAGCCAAAACTGTATGGTAATATATTCTAGTGAGATTTCCAGATACTAAAGAATTGATTTTCACATGAAAGGATGAAATTAAAGATGTGAGTTTCAATACTTGGGAAAATCAATATATGTGAAATAACTTATTCCTTAATGATTCTGGGTAGTGATCACCCAGTTATGGTAAAAAAAAGAACATGCAGTAGCTAATATGTATTTACCATTTTGCAGATAATTTCCAGAGTAGCTTATGTGTATTATGCCATTTAGTCCTCTCCATAACCCCAGGATAATTCATAATTATGCCTGGTTTCTTAATTGGTTCAGTCCTTTCATGGGTTATCAAGTAACACCTAGACATCCTTTTGGTGGGGACTGAAAGCAGCTGCAAAAACAGAAATGATTCTATTAGCTATTGGTAGTAATGAGCACTTGACTCACTTGCTGTAAGGAGAGATGCTGTGAGTGCCAGCTCTGTAGAAAAACACATTCAGAGAAGTACGGACATGGCAGTTCAAGCAGAGGTCTCTAATGCCACTAGTTCTGGAGTCTCCCAAATTCATATTGGTTTAATAAATTCAGAAAGTATGCTGGTTATAAAGAGAAGCATATTTTCTGAAGTAATCAGCTTTTACCAGGGAGTTACCTATAAACTACATACAGTACTTCCAAGCCAGGCTAGGGAGCTGAGAGCCTATGGAAAAGGAATTGGTGTATATGGGGAAATAGCCTCTTGCTGGATGTGAACAAGCTCTCTCCAAATTCAAATTCATTTATTTCTTGAGCACCTTGTAAGAAAGAGGAAATACGAAAATACTTGTATGCTCACCATGAACTTCTCAGCTCACTTCTGGGATATTATTTGAAAAGAATATTAAAATAGAAGATTTATTCCACAGGCTATGTCTCTAATTAACTGAATGATTACTATACAACTCATAAAGTGACTGATGTTTTGAGTTTTTTTTCTATCATTTCTGTTGCTCTGAATTTTCTCAAAAAGACATTTTTGCCAAGTTACAAATATGTATCGTATCAAAACATGTAAGAAGCAACAGTTTGCCTTACTTAAGGAAATGTTTGAAGGATATTGTGTAAATTACTAAATTAAAAGAAAAGCTTAACAACTTAAGTCTACAGAAATGCAGGAGCTAGATTATTTCTGGGGAGCTCAGTAAACCTTATTTTCTGGATACTGAATCTGAAGAGTTCAGCTCTTCAAATTTAAATTCCTCAGAGGGAATTAATCGGGTGATATTAAGTGGGTGACTTCTTGTGCATTGTTAAGGTATGAGTATCAGTATAATAGACAAACACAGTAGGACCTGCATGGGATGAAAGAGAGACTATTCTTTAGAAGAGAGAGATTTTAAAAGACATAATTAAATAGAGATATACCATATTCATGGACTGGAAAACTCAATATTATTGTAAGGCCATTTCTCCATTTCTCCTCAAGTTGATATGTAGTTTTAATGCAATCACAATCAGAATGACAGAGGCTTTTTTTGTGTTTGTTTATAGAAACTGACACATTTTTGAAATGTATATGAAAATGCATAGGAGTAAGAATTGCCAAGAGAATCTTGAAAAAGAAAAAAGTTGAAGAGCTCATATTACCTAATTTAAAATAAAACTACAGAATCAAGACAGTATAATGTTAGCAAAACAACTGAAAAATTGCATGATAGTACAGAATAGAAAATCAAAAAATTGACTCAATCGTATATAGTCAACACATAAACAGTCAGTTGATTTTTGACAAGGGTGTCAAGGCAATTTGATTGGAGAAAAGAAAGTTTTTTCTACAAATGGTACTGAAAAAACAAACTTATTTTTTTTAAAAAAGGAACTTCAGTCCCTACCTTGTAGTACACACAAAATTAATTTGAAATGGATCATAGACTAAAAATTAAAAGCTAAAACTGCTAAACCTCTAGAAGAAAACATACAAGATTATCTTCATGAGTTTGGGATAGGTAAAGATTTCTTAGGACATAAAAAGTACCCAACATACAAGAGTAAATGATTAATTGGACTTCATCAAAATAAAAACTTCCACCTATCAGAAGACACCATTAAGAAAATGAAAGAGCAAGCGTGAGACTTAGATAAAATATTTTCAATACATTTATTTTAGAAAGGGTTTATATCAATAATATATAAAGAATGGCTACAGTTAACAATAAAAGACAACTCAATAAAAAATAGGTAAAGGACTTAAATAAATGTTGCACAAAAGAAAGTTTGTGAATAGCCAATAAACACATGGAAAGGTCCTTAACGTCATTAGTCACTAGGGATATCCAAATTAGAACACCAATGAGATAGTATTCCACACATCCTAGGTGGCTAAAATTAAAAGATTGATTACACCATTTGTTAAGGGTATGCAGTAAGTAGAACTATCACATAGTGCTGAGAATGTAAATATCACAACCACATAGCAGAATTGTTTTGTATTTTCCTATAAAGTTAAATATATACGTACTCTATACCCAGAAATTCTACTTCTAAGTAGCTAAGAGAAATTAAAATACATGTTCACAAGGTGCTTTTAAAATAATATTTATAGCAGCTTTTTCATAATAACTGAAAAGCAGAAATAATCAAATATTCATCAACAAAAGAATGGATTTATTGTTATATATCTATATACTCAGTAATTTAAAAAAAAATACTGAACTTCTGACAAACATAACAATGCAGATGACTGTAAAAAAGTATTAAGTTGAGTGTAAGAAACCAGACACAAAATAGTATATAATGGATGATTCCATTTATAAGAATTTTAAGAACAGGCAAAACTAATCTGTGTGATAGAAATCAGAACATTGTTTGTAGGAATTGACTGAAAGTTAAACCTGGGGACTTTGGGAGTGAGAGTTTTCACTGAGATGGTAGCTTCATGTGTCTGTATGTTTGTCAAAATGTGTTAAATTACAAATTTATAATCTCTGCATTTCACTGTATATAAGTGTTCTTGTAATAAAAAAAGAAAAGGAAATGGTTGGTAGGATTCAAATAAAGTCATCTAATATCATGAACTTTGCTTACTCAGTGCTTAAATTGGATAATTCCAACTAGGAAGACCCAACTAAGATCTCATTGAAGATTTGAGTGACTGTTTCTGCCATTTCCTCCCCTTATCAGAAACTTTGCAGCACTTATTAGCACCTTTACTTAAAGTTTTTTTTTTGTTTTTAGGTTTTTACAGTTTTTTTCTGTCCAAATAATGGTAAATTCCGTGGGAGTATCATCTACATCAGTGCTTCTCAAACTTTAATATGCACAAGAATTACCCAGGGACTTTATTAAATTACAGATTTTCAGGCGTTATCTTGTAGATACTCATTAGAATTGGCCTTGAGCTGAGGAATCTGTATTTTTAACTAGCATTCCAGGTGGCGGTCTGCTGACCACCTTGTAAGAAACACTGATCTGTATCACATTTGAACCATTTCTGTCATATCCACAAGGCTTTGAGTGCTATGTGCTAAGAAATAAGCTGTTTAATAAATAAACTACAGCTTCCCTGGTGGCACAGTGGTTGAGAGTCCACCTGCCGATGCAGGGGACGCAGGTTCGTGCCTAAGTCCGGGAGGATCCCACATGCCACGGAGCGGCTGGGCCCGTGAGCCATGGCCACTGAGCCTGCGCGTCTGGAGCCTGTGCTCTGCAGCGGGAGAGGCCACAGCAGTGAGAGGCCCGCGTACCACCAAAAATAAATAAATAAATAAACTAGATGAGTTTGAATCTCTCGGACACCAGTTTTCAACTGTGGGTAGATATTTTTTGTTGTTTTTTGTATTAGAAACTTCATACACATTCTAGGAACAACCCCAGATTTTTCCCAGCTCCTTCAGTTTTCAGATGTGAAAACTGAGGCCCAGAGAGCAACAGTGACTTTCCCAAGGTCTTTTAGCTAGCGAGAGCTCCATGGAGGCTGGAACTCACATCTCCTGACTTCTAATCTAACTCAGCTCTCCCTATCACACCATGATTTTGTCAAGATCAGAAAGTGCACTGGTTCTCATGTGGGGGTCATTTTGTCCCCCAAGGGGTATTTGGCAATGTCCAAATCTATTTTTGGTCATGTCAATTAGGGGAGGGATGGGGGAGCGGTATGTGGTAGCTATTTAGTGGGTTGAGGCCAGGGATGCTGCCAGACACCCTACAGAGTACAGGACACAGCACAGCCCCTGCCACCAAGAACTGTCAGGCCCCAAATGTCCATAGTAGAAGGTGGAAAAACTGTGTGCTAGTCACTGTGGAATTCAGTGGTCCCAGCTAACTCTTCTTGGAAATGTTGCAGCCTCGTGCAAGCACCGTGTGTCAGGATCTCCCTCAAATACTCTGGAGGCTGCCCTGTGTGCTTTTGTGCTCATCCTGGCTCTAAACCTGAGGCCTGGCTGCAGACACTCCTTTCCTCTAGGCATCTTGGACGGACTCAGCGCTGCCGTGGCAGCCTGTGTCATTTCTTTGACACAGCATTTGCCAGCAGCCAGCCAGGGAGTCCTGAACATGGGCCACCCCAGCCCTGCCAGCAGCTCTCTGGTGGGCCGGGAGCTGCTCCAACTGGTCACAGAAAGAGCAGCCAGCTGGGTTTGAAAGGAAACATTTAACTTGGGTCCTGATTGAAGCAGAAACCAGTTTAGAGATGTGCCCTCTCCAATTTGAGATTTTTTAAAGGAAAATTGGGGTAACGAGTAGGAAGGGAACCTCATAACTCAGGATATAAGGAAGGAGGGATGCTCAGTGTGTGCCCAGAGTCCATTTGGCCTAGTTTTATTGTGCTGTTAGGGTAGCATTAACTTGATATACACACACTGGGTCTCAGGGTTTCAGTACTTCCAAACTATTTGACCTCAGGACTTTACTAAACTGCTCCAAGTCTTAGTTTCCCTGACTACAAAATACTGATGATAATAATAGTGCTGATACTAGAGAGTTGTTATAAAGATGAAACAAGCTAATGCATGTAGAGAAAGACTAGTGTAGTGATTGGTATGCAGTAAGCGCTAAATAAATGATAGCTATTAGCTATGATTTTCCCACACCATTAACTTGCAAAATGTGCCAGGTTCCACCTGCCTCTGAGAATACAGCAAGCCCCCTTCTTCCTTTTTACACCAATAATATATTGGGCACAGTTTCTCTATGCCTTAATTACTGCAAGCTAGCCTCTCTTCACAGTATCCCCATCAGTTAACCATCCACAAACAGTTCCCTCCCTTGTCCCCACAAATCAGCCTTTCAACTGCAGCCACTGTTGCCCCGACTGTATTCCTTCTTGACTGAGCTGACTTGCCTGGCCCACAACCCCATTCGGAGGTGCCCCTCCTGTGTCATGGCATGTCTTCAGCATGATGGTGGGGTATGAGCTCTCCCAAGGCTGGTGGTATCAGAAGAGGTCAGAGCACATCTGGGAATCCACATGGAAGAGGAAGAAAAATCTCTTTGCTGCTCTGTGCCTTCTTTTTTTTTCTTATGGGCCACAAAGCAGCCCACATCCGATTTAGAAATCTGTTCTGACTAGTTCTATCACCTTATTCCTCTAGCCCGTCTCTCCAAAAGGACTTCAATCCATCCAGAAAATAGGAGGAGACAAGATACTCTGTGACTCCCATTTTCTTCCAGTCCCTCCCCCAAGCCAACACTTTTAGCAAGTCCTGCTGTAACAAAGCAAACAGTCCCCAAAATAGCAGAGCTGCAAACAACTCCTGAAGGCCTCTGCAAGAGTGTATATTTCTTTGGCAGCTTAAGGCACCCGACTCAGTATGTCAGTTATGAGGAGACCTGGTTGAATCCTAGAGGATTGGGTTGGGGGCATAGAAAGAGGAGCAATGAAGCACTTGGTGGAGGAAGTGGCCAAACATGAGAAAGGCAGAAAGAAGGAGAAAAGAAAGATGTGCAGAAGGGGTAGCACATTTCTTGGAGTAGGATGCACTGGGGCTTGAAGGTGAAAACGCCCAGGGATCTGAGTGAGCGTGAGAAAGCAGAGAGGCAATCCATTTGCTTTGTTGTGATTTGCGCGGACTGAAGGCAGCAGTCAGCTGTGGCCTCTTCCTCATCACTAAATGCCAGAGAAGGCTTGGCTAGCCCAGGTCTCCATGGGATTTATCAGCAAACCAGTCCAGGAACTGGATCACTTCCAAGTAGTCCCCTGTGCGGCTGGCTCTTGAACTTGGGGTACAGGAAGACGACAGGATTTGCAGGGATATGCAGATCTGCCCATCTGTTGGCACCTTCTAGTTACATTTCTGTGGTTTGCATTTTAACACAGTAAAAAATGGTTTTGAGTTAATCTTTGAAAAATTCATAAAATCCATATGATAAAGAAAAGAAAGCATTCCAGATATGAACTAGGTGTGCATAGCCAAAGTGGAAGCAGAATAAAGGTGATAGAAGAGCTGAGAAAGGGAGTGATTAGAAGAGATAAACAATGCAGTAATCATTATTTCTTACCCCTAACATCCAGAAAAAACTAAATTCTGGTGTAATCATCATACTCAAACATGGCCATAAGGAGAGTTAAAGTTTAAAACTTTTCAAGAGAGGCGGTTGGAATTAATTGTGAGATTAGGACATGAAAGAACCATATCTTAAGCTGGAAAAAAAAAAAGAAAAATGCCTTCAAGAAAATAGGGCATATTGTAATGCTTCTGTGGCTAAATGTTGTACGTGGGGGAATTGGAACGCAGTGAATAGGAAATCCCCAACTTCTTCAGCAGGATTGTTGTAGGGGAAAATTGTCACCCTAGGGAGGAACCCATCCTGGCAGCTTCATATAACGATGACTCTGGAAATCCCAATCAAGTACTGTCTGATAGGTAAACGAAATCATTTTGTTTTAAAAATATACATCCAGGCCAGTCGGTGTCACCAATCTAAGTAACAGCTTTGTCCCAAAATAGATGTTAGTACTGTGATCTCAACAGGGATTTCTATTTTTAGAGAAAGATATTTTAAGGGCCTACAAGAAGGTTTTTTGGAACTTCCAATATCCTTGAAGTGCAAGAAGCAATAGCAATTTTAGACATGGAGTGTTAGTTCAGTGAACTTAAGAAAAAAAAGACATAGAAAAAAAAAGAAAGGAAACCCATACAATTGTCAGTGCTAAGTGAGCTGAAAAGTCAATTCTTTCTGTATTCTGTTTTTACTTTTAAGGAATCCTTCAGTACTGTTGAACCCCATTGAGTAGAATGGAACCAACCGAATATGGCATTTGTTTAATATGTATATGTTTTTGTGTTATACTGTGGTGGAGCCAGTACATTGAACAAAGCAAGTGAGACTCATAAGATGCTATCAGACAGCAAGGTTATTCTCCCAAATGCAATATAACCCATTAGAACCCACTCAGTATACCCAGTGTTTCCCCTGACCTTGGATGAATGTAGGGCAGGCCCCATGGCTTTTCTGGTCACTCTCAGATAATGAGTCATCTGGACAAATCAAGTCACAAAAACAATCTCCTTTCAGTAATTCCAGGGAAAAGAGGGAAAAGGAGAGAAGAGTCTTCCTTGACCAGTACTATTTTTGTTGGTGCCAGTGTTCTCTGCCCTTGGCCTGTGTTATGGGGACTTTATCTCAGGAGGACTTTGTAGGGATCTCTCACTAGCTGTTGCCTTGATACTGACAACTGCCTCTTCCAGGCTGATGGCCGTGATTTTCTAAATGTGTGTTTTTCGATTTACGTATTTGTTTGGCAACCATTTATCACAGAACCAACGATATTAACTATAGTTTCTTATTTTCTCTATTCTTGATGGTCTGGCATTTGGGGGCCTTACAGACCCAGGAAGAGACTGTCCCTCCCAAGGCTATTTACAGACCCTTGGACAACACCAGAGTTAGGGGCACCAACCCCTGTACAGTTGAACATCTGCATATAACTCTGGTCAGCCCTCCCTACCCATGGTTCTGCCTCTGCAGACTCAACAATGGTGACTCATGTAGTACTGTAGTATGTATTTATTGAAAAAAAAAAAAGCCACATATAAGTGGACCGGTGCAGTTGCAGTTCAAACCCATGTTGTTCAAGGATCAACTGTCATTTATAATGATATAACAACAACTTGCCTAGGAGCACAACTTTCACATGCAATCCCAAGTCTATAGTCCCTACCACCTCCTTATCTGACTCTTACACACCAGTTCAATATTTCCCCTGCCCGAAAGCATCCCAGAGTCAGGTATCAGACAAACTGAGGCCACCCCTATAACCCAAAGCCCACTGGAATTATGCAAATAGCCAATCCTAAACTGTTTACTCTGCTTTACCTTGCCTTTCCTGGGGAAAACCCAATAAAGGCTCTGGCCTAGGCTACCCCCTCACTCCTGCTTTTTTCCCTGACCAAACCTGGTGCTTCTCCATGTTGCCTTGCATGGTGTGGCAGGCCCCCTTCTCTCAGGAAATAAAAGGAAAAATTGCTTCTTTCAGTGGCATTGGCCTTTGGTGTCATCACTCAGTCACCTGCGAAGATTAAGCAACTTTGCAGCAATTTGGGTACACATTTTAGAGCACATAGTATTTCACAATTTGAAAAAGCTTTTTTGGAAAGTGGTCCATAATACCTGGACTCAGGATTTCATAGGACGCAGTTTAAAAATATTTAAGAGCAACCAAAAAATGCGGATATATAGCCATAGACACTTCATCTAAATTTTCTTTTAATGAACGGAACTAATCGTAATGGAGGTAAAAAGGGAAGTGAAAATTTACCTTTAAATCACATATTTTCTATGTCATTAGCTGCATAACGCAGTATTTCTCAAAGACTGTTCTCTGGAATAATCATTTCTGTAGACAGTTAACAGATAGTAGAGAAAAAAGTAGTATTTTAATCAAATGCTGTTGGAATCTCTGGATCAAACTGCCACCACCATCTAGAGAGTGTACAAAAGAATAAAGAATAGGAAACGGGGAACTACAGGGAATGCTGGGAGAGGCAGCATGGATCAGTGGAGACTTGAGACTGGAGTCTAGGGTTCAAGTGTAAATGTTGCCCTTTACTAGCTCTGTGAACTTTGAGTGTTGAACAGCAATTTTAATCCTCACCTCAACCATCAAGTGGAAATAACTGTTTCTATCGTAACAGCTATGACTACTCCATGGCATATCAGATTTCTTTATTTTTGTTATACCTCTTTCTTTAATTTCTGAGTGGACCCTCACTGAGATTGATGAGCAACGTACATATATCAGGAATATGAGTGGGCTCCCTTCCTCAAGCCAGGAGGTGGCTTCAGCCACAGGCCCTGAGGATGGTCACTAGTGATGTGTCAACCCTCTTCCAGCGAGGTCCTTATGAGATCAGGTAGCTGTGCAGGCAGCTCCGCTCCCTCATTGCTACTCTCAGCCACAGAAATTTTGTGGAAGCTCCCAAGACTAGTGAGGTGAGTCTCAGTCCTGAGAGGGATCTATGTAGCCACTCACTGGAAACCTGTCCCCTGAGGTATCTGTGTTCAAGCCATTCACAGGAACTGCAGTCCTCCAACCACCTTCCGCATCGTGCTCAGTCGCTCTCCACTTGCCATCCTTGGGAGCAAACAGCTGCCACCTGTTAGTCCTTTCTGGTAATCCAGCCAGCTCCTCAATGATCTTTAGCCTGAGAGTCAAACCCCACCCCCCACTCAAGTGTTTTATTCGATCTTCTCAGCGTGGAGAGAGAGAGAGAAAAAAGTTTAATAAAATTTTACATTAAAAAAACCAATTTAAAGATTCTTCTTAAAAAATGCATGATGGAGCTAAGCAGCTACGTCCCTGTCAGGGTCTGCACTCTCTCCAGGCCTCCACCTGTGGGTCCATTTCATTCATTAAATTCACCCACCCAGTCTCTTTGGGCATTTGATTTGGGGACCCTGCCTTTGACTTTAAAGCACTAAGACCTGAGGAGGATGCACTCTTTTTGCTTACATCCATTGTAGTATCTTACCCAAGCTCACAACTCTAAGAACCCCTACAGGTCCCTTTTCACCCCAACACAATGGCGTAAAAATAGACAAGACAGAAAAGGCACTCAGAAACAGTCAGCCCTGGCTTTTCCAAAAGTCTTGGCATGGTTTCACTCCTCCTCTTCCTTTGTCTAATTGTGTTCTTCTAGAGAAGGTGGAAGGCACAGTTCATGCAAACCACCCACTCGTAGGTCACTGACTGATATTATATTAAGTGCCAGAATCTGGTCTCTTGGTTTTCCCAGTGCTCTCCGTGAAGTAGTAACCTACTCTGACCCAAATGTATGAAGTTGCCGTAACTTGAAACCAAAGCAGACACCACCAGCTGCTGTTGTGATGAGTGTAGTGGCCTAGCAGAAGCACCTGTGGCTGGAAGGGCCAGCCTTCCAGCTATCTTGCCTGATACTTCTTCTCTACCCCCACTGGGATGGCTGAAGCAAACAGCAAGACAAGTTGCTGACACAAATACTCTTGGCAGTCAGTAGGGAAGCACCATAAGAGTGCTTTCAACTGTACACAACACTCTGCCGGAATTAGACTGTACTTGACTGATAGGTAATAGAAACATCCAGAGAAAGTAAGGTTTTGATTAAAATTTTGATTCCGTTCTTCTGGGATTCCCTCAGTTTTTCCCTCAGTGGTTCTCTTTAGTTGGCGTCTCCTCAAATGGTTTCACACATGATAGCAAAATGGAAGCAGCTGTTCCAGGCATCACATTTGCATACCACACATTTACAGCATAAAAGAGCTTCTCTCCCCTCCCCCACTTTGCTTAAAAACCCTGGGCTTCACTCTGATTGGACCAACTTATTTCTCAAGCCCAATATGAGCCAATCACTGTGCAAGGGGAATCAGATGACCCTGACCAGTTTGAGTCAGTCAGAATCTTCCCTTGGAACAGAGAGGAATCAGTTCTACCCAAACCGCACGGCTTCCACCAGGTAAGGTAGGTGGATCATTACCATAACTTCTCTACTAGCTTATTTAGTTGACTAGATTGGAGGGGAGAAAGAACGAAATCAACATTTTCTGAAACTGTACTCTCTCCTAGGAATAATGCTGGGTGCCTTACTCTCCTCGCAATTTCCACTACTGAAAATCACTTGTGCTTTTTAGGAAATTCCGAAAGCTAAATCTGAGAAGGTTAAGGAAGCTGCTCAAGATTTAAGAGGCCCATTAGGTATTAACACTCAGATTTTATTGCTTTGAAAGGCCATACCTACAAAACACTATGTATGTAAAATGTCACAATATTCCCTGAGAACTGGGTGAGAGGAATACTATCAAGTAATAGAAAGATAGCTTTAGGAGCTAATTCCAGCTCTTCCACTAATAGTGTTATATGAGCCTTTTTTTTTTTTTTTTGCGGTACGCGGGCCTCTCACTGTTGTGGCCTCTCCCATTGCGGAGCACAGGCTCCGGACGCGCAGGCTCAGCGTCCATGGCTCACGGGCCCAGCCGCTCCGCGGCATGTCGGATCTTCCCGGACCGGGGCACAAACCCGTGTCCCCTGCATCGGCAGGCGGACTCTCAACCACTGCGCCACCAGGGAAGCCCCTATGAGCCTGGTTTTGAACATCTCTAAATCTCTTTCAGCATTGGTTTTGTCATTTGACAAATCGAATATTTCATAATAGAATGGATTCCATAATGCTGGGGAGAAGATTAGGATAATGGATATAGTATTGAAGTAAAGGGAAGATGCCTAACAAAAATAATTATTTTTCTCTCACCTAGAATATTGGTGTTTGAAATTTCACTGTGAGGCCCTTATTCCTATAGCCTAAAGTTTCCTCCACTTAAAAAAAAGTACACACTCTTAAATTCTGATGCATTAAGCTAAAGCCGCAATCTTTAAAGCCTATAAGGACCGGCCAGTAACAAATGGATAAAGAGAGACAGGGATAGGCTGTTAGTGGTCAGGGAACTGTGATGATCTGAGCCTGGAGCCTCTTGACCACGTGAAAAGGAAAATGGCTACTCAGCTTTAGCCAATTGTAATCAATTAGGAATTTGAGCCTCTTTGCTAAATCTTACGAGTTTTTCAGAGAAACCCACAATCTGAATGGCTTGGTTTTTGTTTTGTTTTATGTTTTATTTAAAACACTACCTGCATCCAGAAAACTACATCTGCTGTCACGTAGTTTGAAACTTCTTCTATTATGTGTCTCTTGATCTACATGAGCCTGGGGTTTTCTTATCTACATCTGTCAAAAGAGGGAGATAATAATAGTATTTGCCCTCACGGGAATTTAGAGAAGAAGAAGAAGAATGGAAATGTTGCTACAGTGAAGTTAAGATCCCTTCCAAAGTCAAGTTATTAAAAAAGACTGCTAAAGAGGTGTATTTCCTAAAAGCACCTGGGGGGAAGTGGCAAAGCTGGGTGCAGAACCCAGGGTGGGGATCCAAGTTCAGCTGTCTCTAATCCCCTTGGTCTCTACTAGCAAGTCTGTGAAGAGGCCCTGTGCTTCCTTTTGCCTCTTTAAGCCCGACTTGTCCCGCATACCGCCTGCGTGGGCCTCCTGCTGGGGCCACTGTGCCCGCTGACTCAGGAGCCACAGAGCAGGTCATCTCGTCCCAGGCCCCTGAAGGTAGAAACTTCCTCCTTTCCCACTGCCGTGCCTGGCCGTCTGACTATTGAGGTTTTAATGAGATGCTGAATTGGGGAAATCATGGCTGCTGTGGGGCCTGAAATATCAGTCTCTGAGCCAGGACCCAATCCAAGGGACGGTAGTATTAGATTCCAGTCCTGTGAGGTGAAAGAGATTGTGCAGGTCACCGCAGCCCGAATGATCACAGTGACTGGGGTTCTTGCTGGAAGTTTTCAGAAATTAAAATTCTGAAAGAAATGCCAGAGGTAGAAAAGGCTTCAATCTGCACTTGTCTGAAACGGTAAATATGATAACCATGGGCCACATGTAAAGCTAGGGAGAGTTTGAAATATAGCTTATCTACATCAAGATGTGCTGTAAACGTAAAATAGACACCAGATTTTGAAGTCTTAGCACCAAAAAAAAAAAAAAAAGTAGGTTACATGATGAAATGATAGTATTTCAGATATAGTCAATTAAATAAAATATTCTTAAATTTAATATCCCATGTTTCTTTTCAATTTGTAATGTGGCTATTCAAAAATTCCAGATTACATATATGACTTAGACCTGTCTATACGGAGAAATTATTTCAAATGTGCTTTTAAATCACACCACTTCCACTATGCAGACTCTCTTGTAATTAAGAATAATGTGCTCAATGATACCTAAATAAATAAATTAAAAGAATATTCTAAAAAAGTAATGTTCTCAATACTTTCTTATGTAATCTTTATAATATACATTACTGTAAGCATCATAAAATTTTATGCAGATATGTATGGCATCCTGTATAAATGCTGTGTGTTCCATATTTTATGGGCAATTTAAGAAATTTTTCAAGGGTATTTTTACTTTTTGGACTTAATTTCTCTTTATGCATTGACTTTAGGGATTAACTTCACTCTTGTCCATTTGAAAGAGCACTGTGCTAGGTATCAAGAGGCTGTGCTAGAAAGTCTATGAATAATATTTTTAAAATAATGTTTCCTGACCCTACAGGCCCACCTTCCAAAAGCAGGCTCTTGAGCAGTTTTATCCAGTGTTGGGGATGAATTTGAAGTGAGACATACATACAGTCTCATACATGGCCCCCTCAGGGCTAAAAGCACATGTCACAATGCAGCTACCCTGCATTAATCTCTATTATCATCAACACAAATCATTTATTCTAAAACACATGACCTATATATTACATTACTTAATTATCCTTACATGAAGAATTATGCAGCAACATTCTTGTGTGATTGTGTGCCCCTCCACCAAAGGAAAAAAAAAGGATGTCTCGTAACTAATTCTAGCCTTCCCTTTTCTCAAAAGATGACAATGATAATACCTAATAGCATTTCCCTTTTTGCCATGGCTGCCAGGAAACGTGGAGGAAAATCTAGTCCTCAGTTATAGTAAACTCTCTTGTTAAATTTAATGTAAAATCACCTTCTGCTAAAAGGATTTGGACCTCTCTTTTGACCTTCATATTAACTGTCATGTCTCAGGGCCTCCATGATGTTCAGACCCCCTGCTTTGCCTAATGCTGTTTATATCCCACCTACAAATGTATTTTGTGGGTGAGGTATAACATACAGGTAGAAAAAACCTAGAAAGATGAAATAATTTTCATTTTGTATGCCATCACCTCCATTAAGGCCTGGAGCAGAGGGTTGAGAAGGACTCTGAGGCTTTCCCCAACAATACAGGAATCAGTGCCATGGCCTATTTATGGCATTTGCTCTGCATTTCAGAGGAGGGGTGGCATCAATCACGACCACATTTGCCATCCTTGGTTGAATCTATGGCCATGGATTGTGGCAAAAGAAACTTATCCACGGATGAGGTGACCCAGAGGCTCTGGTCTTATCATCACAGTGCTCTCTAATCAGTATAGACTGACCTGTCAGAGTTGAGAGCAGTTCTATAAGTACTCAAAGTAGTCAAGCATTGTTCTCCACTTGAAGAACCCACTTTGCCTGGGCACCTCCTTTCCATTGCTTTATTTTCTCCCTAGTTCTGATTTCAATGCTTTGAATGCACATGACTTATGTTCTAAATTTTAGAATCCCATTCTGGATTCTAAAATTGGTCCATCTTTGACACTTACTTCTGTCTCCCTTCATGTTCAGGTCTCATCTCCTCCAGGAGACAGCTAGCTAATGAGGGCAGCCTTTGTGGCTGATTTGCCTTTTTGTTTTTCTACTCCGAACCCCTAGAACATGTATTCAGTGCCAAGCACAGTATGGCATAGTGTTTAAGAGTCCAGCCATTAGACTTTGACACACTTGATTTCAAATTTCAACTTCATCATTTACTAGTTATTTGTCCTTGGGCAAATAACTTGTTTCTAAGACTTAGTTTTATCATCTACATATGTGGATAATAATGGGACCTGCCTCAGGGGTTGTTACAAGCAGTCAGTGTATATTGAGTATTTAGCTCATTGTCTGGTATATTGTAAGGGATTGGTAATATTTTTTCATTGTGTTTTACACATATTATCATCAAATAATGATTGTCGAATCAGTGAACAAAGTGACTATACCTCTCATTGTTTTTTTCTTGATGAAAGTGTCAGATGTTCCTTCCGCCAATTATTTTATCTCAAAACACGGACAGTAATGCTTGCTCACTAGACTTTGGTAAATAAGAAACTCTGTGTTCTCTTTAGAATACATATCCTCTCTAAAGTCAAATACAAAGATAATATTGTAAATGAGTGAGATTATAAGTGCTTTTAATCCTCTTTGTATCATTTGAAGAGGTATCAAGAGATAAAAAGAAAAGTAAATTTATAAAATACTTTTCAAAACACTTACATGCACGTTACCAATCTGTCTTCCCTATAAGATAGTGAGTTAAGCAGAGAAGGTAGTATTATCCCTTTAGTCAGTTGGAAAATGGAGATCTACAACGTTTGAATAGTCTAGGACAGAGTTTCTCAACCTCAGCACTTTGAACCAAGTAATTCTTTATTGTAGGAGGTTGTCTTGTGCATCAGAGTATGTTTAGCAGCAACCCTGGCCTCTGCCCACTAAGTGCTGTTAGCTCCCCCTCTCTCCAATTGTGACAATCAGAACTGCTTCCAGACATTTCCAACTGCCCACTTAGGGAGCAAAATCACCCCTTGCTGAGAACCATTGGTTGAGGGCCATAAAACAGTAAAGCAGAAGACCTTGTCATAGAAGCCTGCTCTTGTTCCTTCAGTGCTCACAGGAGTAAAACAGGGTGAGGACAAGAAGGCAGAAAGAGTACTGGCATTTGGGCCTGGTGAGCTAGCAGAAGGGATGTGCAGGTGAATAGGAGCGTTTCCCAGGAAAAGAGGATGGGTGGGGAAGGGTTGACTTCCTGCAGATGCCACTGAGCAAAAGGATAAATGCATTTCTGTTAAAAACTTGGGCTGGAGGTGTTCGTATCTTGAGTAGTGTTTTACAGACCTTCAGTGACAGCTAGATGGGTATAAGAGGCAGGAGTTTGGGCCTGGAATTTTATTAACATTTGTACCCACGTATGATGTGAGTGGCCTCTAGAATTTGATGGAAACCGATTCTTAGAGGATTGTCTCAGTCAGTCTAAGTGTCCACTCCTGACATCACCATCTAGTTGACCTACTCTGAACCTTCTGGCTCATCCACAGTAGTTTATGCCACAACTGCTTTTTGCCCCAGTCTTGGTTTGATGGTTACCAGGTATATTCAAATAGCACAAAAGTTGGGAAAGGATTGCTTATTTATCCAGAACTCTATAGCCAGAGACTAGTTAGACCAGTTAAAGTGATTTCAGAAAACCTGGTCTAAAGTGTGAGTTTTGCAGTCTATTCATTCCCTAAGAAGGATGGTTAGATTACCCCAGCAAGATTTTCATTTGTTCCCTTTTCACCCCAACCCCTTCACACCCACTATATAAATTTTTACTAATTTAGAAACCTTATTTCTTTATTTGAACCATTGATTCAACTTGAACCCCTGGTTTGGAGGCACTCTTGAAGGTGCCTAGCTTGGGGTCTTTGGCTGCTGGTCTGTTGTCATGTCCAGTGTTTGTTTTAACTCTCAGCTTCATGAATCAAAGCTATACACTTGGCCCTTCCATAGGCCTTTTATTTACTCCGTTCATTCACTTATCCATCTATCCACCCAACAGGAATTTGTTAGGTTGTCTACTCTAGGTCAGGCTATAGGCAAGTCCCCACAGTGCTTTGAACCCCATATTAAACACTGGTTTGGAGAACTGCCTTTGACCTAGGTATATTTCACTTGTTGGATGAAAAATAGAATTGTTTTTCAGTTGTTATAGAGTGACATCACCTCTAGAGTGCTTTTTCTGGATGCTAGGTGTCCTTGGCTTCCTCTGTACTGTTTTCTGCTAGCAGGTCCATTTGGTTTGATTAGAATGATAAGGAGTTTCTTCAAAGCATTCCTGGAACACATATTCTCAGACAGTTGCAACCACTTGTACAGAATAGTATAAAAATTATTTTATTAAATCATTGGGTCTTCATTCTGACCAGCTGTGTGATACTGGGAAAGTAACCTCTCTGTGATGTATTTCATCATCTGTAATATTAGAGAATCGTCGTTAATGATTGCTAAGGCCTACTGGCTCTAAAATAAATTCTAAATAATTGGAAGAATATTGAGATTTTTAAATATCTGGGACGTTCTTTCTGATGACCTAAATTTTTAGGATTCTGCAAACACAACTCTGGAGTGAGGTAAGGTCCCTGTTTTAATTCATTGCTTGACATTTTGTATTGTTCTGTTCCACACTAACTTTCAGAAGGTCTGACTGATTTGGGTATTGTTCAATACTAACAGAAAGGTAAAGTGGAAAGAGCACTGTGTGAGGGGTCAGGAGACTAAATCATGGCTGTAGTCCTGCCACTAACTACTTGTGTGGCTGTGGGCAAGTCACACCAGAGCCTTAGCCTCCATTTCTTTTTCTGTTAAAATGGCTAAGTTAGCTTACGTGATCTCTAATGTTCCTTTTGCTCTAAAATTCTTTAGTTTTAAATGTAGATGTGTTATCAAACCAAAACTTGGGTCCGCTCGCCCGTGCACAGTAAAGCCAATCTACTGACACCAGGTTGTGGTGAAAGAAAATGCAACGTTTATTGTAAAGCACAGAACAAGGAGTCCAGGACAGCTAATGCTCAAAAAGCCCAAACTCCCTGATGGGTTTCAGCAAAGCATTTTTAAAGGCAAGGTGAGGGAGAGGAGTCCTAGGGTTTGTGATCAGCTCATGCACAAAGACTTGGTTTTAGTGATTTGTCAGGGATAACGCATTTATTAAAAAAAATTTGACTGACTTCCTATTATATGTCAGGCATTGTTCCAACAATAAACAAAGCATTGTCCCTCTCTCCATGGAGCTACGATCTAGCTGGGGCGCCAATCATACACAAGTAAATAAAAGTGGAATGTCAGATATTGAGCAGTGCATGGGCATAGATGAAGCGAGGGGTACTCTGTTGCATGGCATGGTCAGGAAAGGCTGTCATGTGTGAGAAGGATGAATGTGTGAGATGTCATGAAGGATGTCATGTGTGAGAAAGACCTGAATGAAGTGAAGAAGCCAGCTGTGTCAAGAGTTTGGGGGAGATCATTCCAGGCAGGGGGGAACAACAAGTACAAAGGCCTTGAGGTTGGACCTGTTTGATGTGTTCAGAGCACAAGCAAAAAGGCCAGTGTGGCTGCTGTGAAGTTGTGTTCTTCTGACTTTGCCTCCAAGCCCTTGGACTAGCCTTCAACAGAATTCTTCCTTTTCTTATATACGTGCTTGATATTTAACAGGAATCATCCTGGTGACATTTTAGAAGACAGCAAATCTTAGATGTCTGACTGTGAGGGAAAAGGGATCACCCTGAGGTTGAGGAAAGAGAATTGATACAAATTGCAGTTGACACAATATGCCCATCTTAAATGCTTACAGACTCCTGATGCTCACAAGGGTGGTTCATGTTACCTCTCTTCTTTTGTCTTTGCCCACCAACAGCTGAAAGGAGGGGGAAGTATAGGAATCTTGCAGCTTCATTTCTATGTGTAGTCAACCCCAGAGGGAAGTTTAGGTTCCTCCTTTTCTTCTGTATTTCTTAACCTCTCTCCTGAGAGCAGTAGCCTCTGTAAAGCCCAGTACTTCAGACGTGATGTCTGGCAAGTAAAGTATGTTGTTGTGACCCTCAAAATAAGAGCTGAAGGCCACTTCATCCATTTAAACTGAGATGAGCTCTTCTCTACCTGCCACGCTAGCCAGGTTGTTTAAATGTCTGGTTTTGATCTTCCTTTAAAAAAAAAATAATGGATACAGCAAGCACATTTCTAGGTATTGAATTTCAGTAAAGCCCTGTTATTCATTATAGTGTTTCTCTATTTCAAGTTTGCAAAGTGGACATCATCCAGGAGATGAGAACCAGCTATGGGGCATCTCCACTAACATTTTTACCCGCATCAGACAGAGCTTAGAGTACTATAACCCAGACTTTGGAGCTAAATCCAGGTGAGAGAGGGAGTAACCTGATGCCAGTTAGAATGGCTTTCTCTGCCAGGATGTTATTTTGCAGGATTTGAAAGCTTAAATCTATGGCAACAGAAAGAAACTTTGTGAATACTTCCATGAGTCTGAAATTGACATCCCAGAAACCAGGTTTTTCCAACATACAGAAACTAAGTCAGGGGAGTCCCACATGTCAGGTCTGGACCTAATGGAAATAAGTCCATGAGCTTTAGTCTGAATCCACTAACGAACTCATTCCCTAGCCCATGACATTATTATGAAAGAAGAGGAAAATCTGAAATACTCCTAGACTTGAGAATCTCTACCCATAAAGAAGGATTTCTTTTTCCTAAAAAGATGGAGCAGGTTAAGGCCAAACCCTCTTTCTACTTTCAACTAAAAGAGGGGAAGTAACATTGATAAAACACCTACAGCTTGCCACTTACTATGCCAGGTGACTTAAGTATTTGTTAAATACTCACTACCATCCACCATGGTAGCTTTTTGATTTTTTATACAAGAGCAAACTGAGGTGCAAAATTTTAAGCAATTTCCTTAGGTCACATAGATGATAAAGAGTAGAACTGGCATATGAGAATGAGTCTTTTTGATACTAAAGTTGTTACTGCCCTGCTCCATAAAAACAGACATTTTAAAATCTGAAGTTAACCTGATGGTGGAGCTGCCTGCACATATATGCAGGAACTGAGCATCCGTGTGCTCAGGGAGGTGGAAAGTCAAGCCCAGTTTTAAGACACAGGCAAGAAGGAAATAGCTGTCCCTGGGAGAAGGAAGATCAACAACCCATGGGCACCTCAAAACCATATTCACAAGAGTCTGGATTGGGAAAGAAAAGGACAATGTAAAATGTTACCTTCCTTTCTCAACCGAGCAATGCAGAGATCTTGGAGAGCTGACCCTGCATCAGTTACTTTGGATAAATGCCCACCTCTGCACTGAGTAACTCTGGTAGACTGCCAACCACCAAACCCACAAGAGGCCAAAAGGCTTAGAACAGGAACTGGCACAGAGCAAGCAGCATACTCAAGTATCAAGCAGATTCTTATTGGGAAGTAGCAGCAAGATATTAGAAGCCAAGGTATCTCCATGCTCCTTTTCTACATCAGAGCAGCCATATGACACTGTGAAAAGAGCCTAAACATTGGATGGACAGCAAGCGGCCTGCCACGTGGCTGACAGGGCAAAACCCACCAGACCAAAGAAATGAAGAGGAAATAGGCAGTCTACCTGAAAAAGACATCAGAGTAATGATAGTAAAGATGATGCAAAATCTTCGAAATAGAATGGAGAAAATACGAGAAGCGTTTACCTAGGACCTAGAAGAACTAAAGAGCAAACAAACAATGATGAACAACACAATATATGACATTAAAACTTCCATAGAAGGAATCAATAGAATAACTGAGGCAGATGAACGGATAAGTGACCTGGAAGATAAAATAGTGGAAATAACTACTGCAGAGCACAATAAAGAAAAAAGAATGAAAAGAATTGAGGGAAATCTCAGAGATGTCTGGGACAACATTAAATGCGCCAACATTCAAATTCTAGGGGTTCCAGAAGAAAAATAGAGAAAAAAAAACGGACTGAGAAAATATTTGCAGAGATTATAGTTGAAAACTTCCCTAATATGGGAAAGGAGCTAGTCAATCAAGTCCAGGAAGCACAGAGAGTCCCAGACAGGATAAATCCAAGGAGAAATACGCCAAGACACATACTAATCAAACTGTCAAAAATTAAATACAAAGAAAACATATTAAAGGTAGCAAGGGAAAAACGACAAATAACATACAAGGGAATCACCATAAGGTTAACAGCTGATCTTTCAGCAGAAACTCTGCAAGTCAAAAGGGAATGGCAGGACGTATTTAAAGTGATGAAAGGGAAAAACCTACAACCAAGATTACTCTACCCAGCAAGGATCTCATTCAGATTTGACAGAGAAATTACAAGCTTTACAGACAAGCAAGAGCTAAGAGAATTCAGCACCACCAAACCAGCTTTACAACAAATGCTGAAGGAACTTCTCTAGGCAGGAAACACAACGGAAGGAAAAGACTGACAATAACAAACCCAAAACAATTAAGAAAATGGTAATAGGAACAAACATATCGATAACTACCTTAACTGTAAATGCATTAAATGCTCCAACCAAAAGACATAGACTGGCTGAATGGATACAAAAACAAGATCCATATATATACTGTCTACAACAGACCCACTTAAGACCTACGGACACATACATGCTGAAAGTGAGGGGATGGAAAAAGATATCCCATGCAAATGGAAATCAAAAGAAACCTGGAGTAGTAATTCTCATATCAGACAAAATACACTTTAAAATCAAGACGATTACAACAGACAAAGAAGGACATTACATAACAATCAAGGGATCAATCCAAGAAGAAGATATAACAATTTTTGCACCCAACATTGGAGCACCTAAATACGTAAGGCAAATGCTAACAGCCATAAAAGGGGAAATTAACAGTAACACAATGATAGTTGGGGACCTCAACACCCCAGTTTCACCAATGGCCAGATCATCCCCAATGAAAATAAATAAGGAAACACAAGCTGCAAACGACACATTACACATGATGGACTTAATTGATATTTCTAGGGCATTCCATGCAGAAACAGCAGATTACACTTTCTTCTCAAGTGCTCAAGGAACATTCTCCAGGATAGATCATATCTTGGGTCACAAATCAAGCCTTGGTAAATTTAAGAACTTTAAGAAAATTGAAATCATACCAAGTATCTTTTCTGATCACAATGCTATGAAACTAGATATCAATTACAGGAAAAAATCTGTAAAAAATACAAACACATGGAGGCTAAACAATATGCTACTAAATAACCAAGAGATCACTGAAGAAATCAAACAGGAAAATCAAAAAATACCTAGAGACAAATGACAATGAAAACACGATGACCCAAAACCTATGGGATGCAGCAAAGCAGTTCTAAGAGGGAAGTTTATAGCAATACAATCCTACCTCAAGAAACATCTCAAATAGACAACCTAACCTTACAGCAAAAGCAGTGAGAGAAAGAAGAACACAAAAATCCTGAAGTTAGCAGAAGTAAAAAAATCATAAAGATGATATCAGAAATAAATGAAAAAGAAATCAAGGAAACAAGAGCAAAGATCAATAAAAAGAAAAGCTGATTCTGTGAGGAGATAAACAATACTGATAAACCACTAGCCAGACTCATCAAGAAAAAAAGGGAGAAGACTCAAATCAACAGAATTAGAAATGAAAAAGGAGAAGAACTGACACTGCAGAAATACAAAGGATCGTGCGAGATTACTACAAGCAGCTACATGCCAATAAAGTGGACAACCTCGCAGAAATGGACAAATTCTTAGAAAATCACAACCTTCGAAGGCTGAACCAGGAAGAAATAGAAACTATAAACAGATCAGTCACGAGCAATGATATTGAAGCTGTGATTAAAAATCTTCCAACAAACAAAAGCCCAGGACCAGATGGCTTCACAGGGGAATTCCGTCAAACATTTACAGAAGAGCTAACACCTGTCCTTCTCAAACTCCTCCAAAATTTAGCAGAAGGAGGAACACTCCCAAACTCATTCTACGAGGCCACCAGCACCCTGATACCAAAACCAGATAAAGATGTCACAAGGAAAGAAAACTACAGGCCAGTATCACTGATGAACATAGATGCAAAAATCCTCAACAAAATGCCAGCAAACAGAATCCAACAGCACATTAAAAGGATCATACACCATGATCAAGTGGGGTTTATTCCTGGAATGCAAGGATTCTTCAGTATACGCAAATCAATCAATGTCATACACCATATTAACAAACTGAAGGAGAAAAACCATATGATCATCTCAATAGATGCAGAAAAAGCATTTGACAAAATACAACACCCATTTATGATAAAAATCCTCCAAAGAGTAGGCGTAGAGGAAACTTACCTCAACATAGTAAAGGCCATATATGACAAACCCACAGCCAACATCATTCTCAATGGTGAAAAACTGAAACCATTTCCTCTAAGATCAGGAACAAGACAAGGTTGCCCACTATCACCACTATTTTTCAACATAGTTTGGGGAGTTTTAGGCACAGCAATCAGAGAAGAAAAAGAAATAAAAGGAATCCAAATCGGAAAAGAAGAAGTAAAGCTGTCACTGTTTGCAGGTGACATGATACTATACATAGAGAATCCTAAAGATGCTACCAGAAAACTACTAGAGCTAATCAATGAATTTGATAAAGTAGCAGGATACAAAATTAATACACAGAAATCTCTTGAATTCCTATACACTAATGATGAAGAATCTGAAAGAGAAATTAAGGAAACACTCCCATTTACCACTGCAACAAAAAGAATAAAATATCTAGGAATAAACCTACCTAAGGAGACAAAAGACCTGTATGCAGAAAATTATAAGACACTGATGAAAGAAATTAAAGATGATACAAATAGATGGAGAGATATACTATGTTCTTGGATTGGAAGAATCAGCATTGTGAAAATGACTAGACTACCCAAAGCAATCTACAGATTCAGTGCAATCCCTATCCAACTAGCACTGGCATTTTTCACAGAACTAGAACAAAAAATTTCACAATTTGTATGGAAACACAAAAGACCCCAAATAGCCAAAGCAATCTTGAGAACGGAAAACAGAGCTTGAGGAATCAGGCTCCCTGACTTCAGACTATACTACAAAGCTACAGTAATCAACACAATATGGTACTGGCACAGAAACAGAAATATAGGTTAATGGAACAGGATAGAAAGCCCAGAGGTAAACGCATGCACCTATGGTCACCTTATCATTGATAAAGGAGGGAAGAATATACAATGGAGAAAAGACAGCCTCTTCAATAAGTGGTGCTGGGAAAACTGGACAGCTACATGTAAAAGAATGAAATTAGGACACTCCCTAGCATCATACACAAAAATAAACTCAAAATGGATTAAAGGCGTAAATGTAAGGCCAGACACTATAAAACTCTTCGAGGAAAACATAGGCAGAATACTCTGACATAAATCACAGCAAGATCCTTTTTGACCCACCTCCTAGAGAAATGGAAATAAAAACAAAATAAACAAATGGGACCTAATGGAACTTCAAAGCTTTTGCATAGCAAAGGAAACCATAAACAAGACAAAAAGACAAACCTCAGAATGGAAGAAAATATTTGCAAACGAAACAGCTGACAAAGGATTAATCTCCAAAATATACAAGCAGCTCATGCAGCTCAATATCAAAAAAAACAAATAACGCAATCCAAAAATGGGCTAAAGACCTCAATAGACATTTCTCCAAAGAAGATATATAGATTGCCAACAAACACATGCAGGGATGCTCAGCATCACTAATCATTAGAGAAATGCAAATCAAAACTACAGTGAGTTATCATCTCACACCAGTCAGAATGGCCATCATCCAAAAATGTATAAATGGGGCTTCCCTGGTGGCACAGTGGTTGGGAATGTGCCTGCCCGTGCAGGGGCCGTGGGTTTGAACCCTGGTCTGGGAGGATCCCATATGCCGCGGAGCAGCTGTGCCCTTGGGCCACAATTGCTGAGCCTGCGCATCTGGAGCGTGTGCTCCGCAATAGGAGAGGCCACGATAGTGGGGGACCCGTGCACCGCAATGTAGAGTGGCCCCCGCTTGCCGGGGCTAGAGAAAGCCCTCGCACAGAAGCGAAGACCCAACACAGCCAAAAATAAATAAATAAATAAATTTTTTAAAAAAATATACAAACAGTAAATGCTGGAGAGGTTGTGGAGTAAAGCGAACCCTCTTGCACTGTTGGTGGGAATGTAAATTGATACAGCCACTATGGAGAACGTATGGAGGTTCCTTAAAAAACTACAAATAGAACTACCATATGACCCAGCAATCCCACTACTGGGCATATACCCTGAGAAAACCATAATTCAAAAAGACACATGCACCCCAATGTTCATTGCAGCTCTATTTACAGTAGCCGGGACATGGAAGCAACTTAAGTGTCCATCGACAGATGAATGGTTAAAGAAGTTGCACATATATATATAATGCAATATTACTCAGCCATAAAAAGAAACAAAATTGAGTTATTTGTAGTGAGGTGGATGGGCCTAGAGTCTGTCATACAGAGTGAAGTAAGTCAGAAAGAGAAAAACAAATACCGTATGCTAACACATATATGTGGAATCTAAAAGAAAGAAAAAAAAAGTTTTGAAGAACCTATGGGCAGGACAGGAATAAAGATGCAGACGTAGAGAATGGACTTGAGGATATGGGGAAGGAGAAGTGTAAGCTGGGATGACGTGAGAGAGTGACATGGACATGTGTACAATACCAAACGTAAAATAGATAGCTAGTGGGAAGCAGCTGCATAGCACAGGGAGAACAGCTCGGTGCTTTGTGACCGCCTAGAGGGGTTCGATAGGGAGGGTGGGAGGGAGACACAGGAGGGAGGCGATATGGTGATGTATGTATATGTATAGCTGATTCACTTTTTTATGCAGCAGAGACTAACACACCATTGCAAAGTAATTATACTCCAGTAAAGATGTTAAAATAAATAAATAAATAAATAAAATCTGAAGTTAAGAAAGAAAATATTGTTACTCCCTAACCTAACATCTTCATTGCATGATTACTTGTTAGGCTGTGTATTTTTTCAAGCTATTCACGCTCCCTCTTATTCAACCACTCTGAAATGGCTTTTGTATGTTCCTGGACTAGATCTCATTCTCAGACATATATTAGTTATGGTGGCAGGGTATACTCTTTTTTTTTTTTTAAATCTCGCCCATTATAAGGTATTATATGATAAAAAAAGGTGGCTTAGATGATAAAAAATAGTGGGAGAATTTTCCTAGCACACTCTGGATGCAATGAATAACACAAGTTGGTTTATGTTGAAGGGGTTCCTTTTACCTGAGTTTGGAAATTACCAGGGGTCATCTTGGTTAAATTAGATTTTAATTCTGAAATATTGTTGCTGGAAGTGTTCCCACTGGCCAGTTCATATCTCTTGAATAATAGGATTTGAGCCAGAATTGAAAGTGTGAGGAAAGTGAATGAGGAGTATCTGTCACGTAACCTTTAGGAAAAAAACGTGTTCCTAATACAGAGTTTTACAAGTGCAATAAGTGTTACCGTAATGCATATATCTGTTGTTCCTGAGGAACAAGAGCTCTTTAGACGAATGGTTTCTCGTTAACTTGATGTCTCCTCTGCTATACCTGTTGAGCATGGCCTGAGAGATACTGTGTTCCTTCTATTCGTATTTTATGCATCTCTTTTGTTCTGCCATGTTTTGAGTATAAGAGGAGGAGCTCTCTTGCTTGTTAACCTCTCTGACATACTTGGGCTGTAGAGAATATAGGAAAGAGTGAATCTTTTTTTCTATGTCTTCCTTACACCCAAAGGTCTTAGAGAGAGCCATGAATAAAATAAAGGCACATCTCTCAAGATCCTTCTATATAAGCGCATAGAACAAAAACAGAACGTGAGGAAGCACCCTACTTCTAGTTGGCTACAGTAATTATAAACTCTTACGGAACTATTCCCCACAAGGTTACATTATATTAAGGGGTTGATTTCCCAGTACCTATGATAGCCCAGATTCCCATCAAGGTCAAGATTACCATAAGCTGTTCGTAGTTGTGACACAGCTCATTCTTTCCCTATCACATTATAATCTTAAACCTGGCATCGTACTCTGGGAGAGAACCAAAACGAAGTTCTAACTGGGTGCCTGATAACTCTTAATACTGTTATGTAATGGGGCTTCCCTCTCATGGGAAGCAGAAGTGGTTAACAGTCTATGACAGTGGTGACTGTTGTTCCCAAGCAAGGGCTAAGAAAGTCTTAACGTCTCTCCAAGAGTGTGGTGTGGTCACATCTTTAAGGCGTGTGTGGTGGCTGTGGAGATTATGTAATGTGGATGAATCCTTTTTGAAAGTTTCTTTTAATTCAGAGTTACGCTCACTTGCTTTTTTGATACACTTCTCTTTCTATAAACTGAATTTGGGAATACACTTCTCTATTATTTCATTAGCCAGGATTCTCCTGAGAAACAGGACCAATAGGGTGGGTGAACATAGGTATGTATAACGAGATTGATAATAAGGAATTGGCTCATATGATTATGGAGGCTGACCTGTCTCAAGGTCTGCAGTTGGCAAGCTGGAAACACGGGAGCACCAATAATGGGCTTCCAGTCCAAAGGCCAGAAGGCTCCGGATCTAAGAGCCATGTTTCAGTTTAAATGTGGAAAAATTCCCACTTACTAGAGAAATGGTCAGCTCTTTTGTGCTATTCAGGCCTTCAACTGATTGGAGGGGGGCTGCCCACATTAGGGAGGGAAATCTGCTTTACTAGGTCTACCTATTCAAATGTTAATCTCATCCAGAAACACGCTCACAGACACACCCAGAATAGTGTTTGACCACATATCTGGTCACCCTGTTGCCCAGTCAAGGTGGCGCATAAAATTAACCATCACAACTACTATCCCAAATAAGGTTTAAAAACTGGTTGTGATTGGGTTTGTGATGGGTTTTTAATCTGTTCTGCTGTCTGCTCTTCTTGCCCAGAGAATTACCCCAATTCTGGGCCTCTGAAACTGCTCGGACTATTCAAGATACCCTTCTTAGGGGATGGATGGGGGTATGAGTAATACTGGCATGGTAATTAAAAGGGAATAACAGGTAAATAAAATCCCTTTAACCTGCTTCAGCCCCTTAAGATTTGATGATTTAATTCTTTACAGTTGAAATTATTAAAGTACTTTCTTGACCAGAGAGGAAGGCAGACTCAGTTTTGGCAAACCCTAAAACATCCTTCCTCCTTTCCTTTCCTCCTGGATTACTAGCTTTAAGATGTTGGGTGAGCTCTAATCCTTCACTTTGTACTAGGAACTGTATGAGACAAACATAGTGGCAGACTCCTTTAGCTTCTTCATAACTGCCCCTTATCTCCTTCATTCTCCGTCCTCTTGACACTGGCAGCTCCATTATTGACCCTCTTTCTCCTCCTCTTACCGAAGCCTCTCCAAACATATCAAATCAAGTAAGTGAAATTGTGTGTTGAAGAGTGTGGCTGCCATAGGAAATCAGAGGAGGCAGTCAGGAAAAGGAAGGAAGGAGGGGATGGATGTGGGAGCCAAGGGATTGGGTGATGCATGGTTCAGTATAGGGTGGTGTTGAGTATTTACAGTGTTCCAGGCTCTGTGATTAAGCATATCAAATACACACACACAGTCCTGAAGGAGGGATAACGTGATCCTCATTATACAGATGTAAAAAGTTCAGGGAAGGTCTGTTGACTAATAAGTGATGGGACCTGAACTCAACAGTGGGTCTTGCTGATTCTAAAACTCATGGTCTTGATCACTGTGATCTCTGAATTTGTCTAGGCAAAGAAACTGGGGAGTACATTCCAAGAAAAAAAAATGATTTAAGTTGTATAAAAATCACAGAATCTATTATCAGCAAGTTCTTTTTTAAGAAAAAGTTTGAAATTAATTTGAGGTAGCGAATTCATCAAAGTTGTGTCTAGTCCTCTCATGGATGTCTTGTTGGAATTTATCTGAATTAAAATATGAGTTCCCAACATTCCTTCCTTAATACATCCTTTGGCACTGATCAGATAAAGAATAAATATCCAGACTCCTTCGTAGCATCTTCTGCAAGATCTGGTCCCTTCCAACCTGTGTGGATTCAGTTCCTACTTCTCTCCATCTTATGTAGAGGTAAGTATGGCTCCACCATAGTCACAGTGGCTTTCTTGGTGTTCCTCAAATGTGCCAGTCTCCTCCTCTCTGTCCTCAGATCTTCCCACGGCTGGCTCCCTCACTTCATTTGGGTTTCTTCTCAGAGACATCTTCTTGGACCTCCTATCGAAAATTTGCATTCCCCTCCCTCCTCACCCTCTACTCTCTTTGCTGCCTCTTTCCTCTTCACAGTACTTCGTAGCTCTGGCTTGTGTAATCCTCTGAGTAAAAAAAAAAAAGTGCAGCCTTTGTTGACTGAGCAGACAGGATTCTCTGAGCGTTCAGCGATTCCCTATGCTGTACTCAGTTGTTCCACTGTTTTGAGAACACGTACATGAAAGTGGGAAGAATATTAGGCCTTAGGGGTGCACGCAAGGGAAGTAGCCAGAGACACCACCCCTGGATGACTGCTGCTTCTCCTTAGTTTAAAATAAAGGGTAATTGTGGAAACTGGCCACATATCTGGAAGACTAGGAATACATCCGCTGCCATCCTTTGGAAGGCTAATTCGGACATCAAAGCTTGAACAGAAGGGCCAAATTGATAGGTAACACAGCTCTAGTGCCGGGACAGCACGTATTAGCCTTCCTGTTTCTGAACTTGTCCCTCGAAAGCTTTCTCACAAGTATCAAAAAGGCACTGGACCCTTTGAAGCTATAACTTGAAGTCCCATAAAAGACACTGTCATGTACAGCTGACAACTTGTCCTAATGAAAATAGAGGGAAGGCAGTACAGGTAGCTCCCTCAGGGTGTAGGATCTGTTTTGGAAGAGATTTGCACAGCATGTGGATTTTGTTTTTGCTTTTGTTTTTGCGGTACGCGGGCCTCTCACTGTTGTGGCCTCTCCCATTGCGGAGCACAGGCTCTGGATGCACAGGCTCTGGATGCGCAGGCTCAGCGGCCATGGCTCACGGGCCCAGCCGCTCTGCGGCATGTGGGATCTTCCCGGACCGGGGCACGAACCCGTGTCCCCTGCATCGGCAGGCGGACTCTCAACCACTGCGCCACCAGGGAAGCCCACAGCATGTGTTTTTGATATCTCTCAGGCCAGTGTCTTAATCAGGCTTTACTGGCGGGGAGTGCTCACGGAGCAGCAGGGATTGCCGCGGTAGGCATTTAATCTGAATGCTTGACGTAGGTCTAATCATATTTCACTTATTTTCCTTTATGTGTCTGCTTAAGATAAATGAGTCCCCTCCTTTATCAACAGTAGCTCAGGCTTCATAAGCTCACATTTTTCACCTGGGACGGGGATGTAGCAACTGGTACTTGATTATCCATCTCTCATTTTCTTCCCGTCAATCGATAAATTCTCTGACGATGTCTCTTTTTAAAGGTTCCTTACCAGTTTCTGTTTCAGAACAGTGTGCTGGCATTGGTTTTTATGCCTAAATCCTCCCCGAATCTGGGTGTACATTTGGAGTGATTTGTAAGAGTTTTTGCAAGAATGTCTTTAGCAAAACTGCAAGTCACACAAGACACGCTAATTGCAGCCTCTCTGGGTTGCAGGCACTGGTTCCCAGTGACAGCTGTGATTTGTTATCCAGAGAGCATCCCCTTCCTGTGCCTCATAGAATAAGACTTTTTAAAGTGGACAAGACCTTAATGATCATACTGTCCATCTACCCATCATGAAGTGGGAGGAAACAGATGCAGAACGGCTAGGCTTATCCACGTCTGCACTGAGGACTAGTGGAAGGGTCAAGGCTAAGCCCAAGTGCTGTGCTCTTCTCACGATTCCATGGAATGTGCTTACATTTCCTTGTAAACATTCTTTAAGGATAATCTTTAACCCATGTCTCCAGGTACACAGCAATCCCCGTGTTGATCTCGCTGTTTTCCTAGATGGCCAGCAAGCACAGTACTAACCTGGGTGAGTGCTACCCAGGGCTTATTGACTTTTCAGCCAGACTTGACTTCATTTGTAATCTTACTTGCAGTTCTTGACAGCTGACAGAAGAGTTTTTATCTAGTCAGTCAAAATTTACTGTCTACCTACTCTGTGTCAGGGATTATGACAGGTAATTGGGATCATAAGACAGCTAAGGTAGTATTCCTGCTGCTAGAAGCTTGCAATCTAGAGAGAGAGAAAAAAAATAATAATAAGAGAGCATGGTGGAGCATGCCCTGGCTATTACAGCATCTGCTCCGAATTGACTTATGCCCACATTTCACAAGCTACAGCATATCTCGTGGCCAAACCCCTCATAAGCGTGTTGGGAAATATAGTCATACATGTGCCCAAAGACATAGAGAGCAGCAGAGTGTTCAAAGCGGTGGCTGCTCTGTCACCCTGTATCCCTCATTGACTTCACCATTAAACTTCTGTGGACATGTAGCTTGAATGAGAAAGAAATCTTTATAATTTGAAGCCACTGGGATTTTGTTGTTGTTACCATGGTATAACCTAACCTCTTTTGATGGATACACAGGAATTGTCTGATTTAATCCTCTATTTAGAAGGTACAGTTATCTTCTAAGTGTTCATATAAGGGGACTGAGACTTAGAAAGGGTACCAGCAAATTAAGTGGTCAAGCCAGAATTCTAACTACGCACTGTGATTCTAGAATTCATATTCTTAGCCAGTATACCATAATGCTGTGTGTGTGTATCTGTGTGTTCCAGTTACTGAGGAAAGGTAGTTTCTAAAGGCTTGAGGAATATCAAGGAAGACTTCTCAAAGAAACCGAGAGATATGCCTTAAAGGACAAGTAGGAATAAAATCATTTAGAAATAAAGAGAATTAGGCTTATTCCCTGTGTGTATGTGTGGGGGAGGAATTCCCCCACTTGGGCCAACTGACTCATCCCCAGGAAAATTATAGAGCAAAGAGTGCCCATCCATATATTACTACTGGCATCCAGGAAATAGAGAATGCTTCAAATACCATGGCCTTGGATCTATAAATCATTAAAAGCAACTTTATGAGATGTTATAAAACATAAGTGAGAAATCACAATTCTCACCCACTGAGGCAGCAAAGCAATCTAACAAGATACATGTGTCTTATATCCCCCCCGTTTCTCACACCCACAGACACACACACACACACACACACACACACACACACACACACACACACACACACACACGCTCTATTCTAACCAATCTTTGAGCTTTAGCTTTGTGATAACTGGGAAGTAATAAGAAGAAGAAAGAAAAACTATGTAAGTTGACATCAGTGGTAAAAGGATGAACATATGAAGAAAGTTGAGATTATACAACAACTGACACGAAGGATCAGATGCTGTGACCCAGACACTGAGCGTTCATCTGGTCCTTACTGTTGTATTGTCACCCAGCTCTGATGATGGCCCGATTTTTAATGCTCCCTGGAAAAGATGAGTAGTTACCTTCCTAGACTATCCCTCAGTATAGTTGACTTGATCACAAAAGACTTCCTGGGTCTAACGCAGCTCTGTCTTCCTTCACACTACTCCTCCTTCCCCAGGCATGGTCCTTGATGGGAACAGAACGCTTGCCAGCATCCTCCTCTTATCACTCCACACCAGGTATGGACAAATAATAGAGTTGTCTCTTACCAGGTCCCTCTCAAACCTGCTACCTCTTCCCCCAGCACACATCTCTGAACCCATCGTCTTTACTGATTTCAGGAATTCCAAAGCACATAATGTCATGTCTCCTGAACTGGATTTCTCTTTTCTGGGAACATTACTGCATGTCTATTACAATTTTTTAAAAAAAACAAATCTGTTAACGTTAAATTTACACACTTTAAGATTCACACTTGTAAATGTGATTTCACTGATTTTTTGGTAGATTTACTGGTTTGGCCACTATCACCACATTCCAACTTTTGAGTTCTGTCATCTCAGTAAAATTCCTTAGGCCTTTTTACAGTCACTCCTCACTCCTAATCCAAGACTACCACTAATCTACTTTCTGCCTCTATCAATTTGCCTCGCTGGACATTATATACAAGCAGACTCATACAATAGTGGCTTTTTGTGTCTGGCTTCGTTCACTTAGCATAATGTTTTTGAGTTTTATCTGTGTTGCCGCATGGATCATTTTGTTTCGTTTTTATTGCTAAATAGTATTCCATTGCACAGATATAGAATATTTTATATATTCATCAGTTGGTGGGCATCTGGGTTGTTTTTGCTTTTTGGCTATTAAGAATGTTGCTATAACGGACACTTATGTTCAAGTCTTTGTGTGAGCATAGGTTTTTATTTATCTTGAGCAGATAGCTAAAAGTGGAGTTTCTGAGTCATATGGTAACTCTGTGTTTAACTTTTCAACAGTCAAACCTTTTCTCAAAATGTCTGCACCACACTGTGTTCCCAGTAGTGCTATATGAGAGTTACTGTATCTCCACATCCTTGTCACTGTGTGTGTTACTCATGTTTTGTCCTTTAGATGAGAAGCTCCTAGAAGGCAGGGATTCTATCTTCATTCCTTGTCACTTCACATTTAACACAGGGCTGGGCAAACAGTTGTAGCTTAACTGTGCAGCATGGAGTGTGGTAATGAAGGACTTAAGTTTTGCAGTTAGACCATCGGGGTGTCCGAACAGCAATTTTCTCAACTGTGGAATGGGGCTACCAGTGCCTACCCTCTAGAGTTATCATGAGGATTCATGGATGTGTCAGTCAAGTGCTCTGCCTAGTGGTTATGGAAATGGTAGCTTTATTATTGTTTTTAATTTGCATTAATTTACACTTTCTGAACAATCTCTAGCTTATTGCTTTTTTGCTTTTACACTCAGACACTTAGTTATAGTTAGTGTACTTGGCCCGGAAGGTTGAATAATGAGTGATGCACTATCCCTCACCTCAAGGAATTTGAAGTCGAGAGGAAGGACACAGATGTCAATGGACCGTTGTGCTGCCATGTGATAAATGCTATGACAGAGGTGCTCGTAAAGTGTGAGGGCACCTCAGAGAAGGACCCCAGGCCCATAAAAGACATCTGACCAGAACCAAAGGACTGGAGAAAGGGCCAGAAAAGTTGGGAAGAGCATTGCTGGCCAAGGGAGGGACATTTGTGAAGACTCAAAATGGGAAAGGATTTGGGGAAACTGCTAGCCTGCTTTGTGACAGAGTGAAGGGAGACTGACAAGAAATGAGGCTGGAGGAGTGGCAGGTGCCAGGTGAAGAAGGTGTTAAATATTACATTAAGGAGGTTGCTCTTTACCTGTGCTGCTACCATGCTGAGAAGCTACAGAGACGATGGTTCAATATGGGAACGGCGGAGGTGCCCATTTATAGATTAAAGACCTTTAATATAGAAAAGTTGGAGCAGTCTCAAAATCTATAACATACTGGTGGAATATTTCTCAACTTTTTTTTTCATTATTGCCACCCCTTCCCCTGAGAGCATTTTTAGAACATTTTTCCCCTAATTGTTCCACACCCCTGCCATGAAATTTTAATTCTACAAATATGCTGTGTATGTACTCTATACATAAGCATACTTGTGCTTTATACACAAAAAGAGTACGATTTTTTTTCACCCTCCCCCAATCACCAGTTTTCACCCGTGGGGGACTATATCACCCTGGTTGAGAACACTTACTGTAATATTTTGGCATCTGCTCAAGGGCTGGATCTAGGTTGTAACATCTTTGTAATTCCCACAGTACACCTTTCAAAATGCAGCTTTATTTGGAATGAAGACATTCTAACACTTCACAAGTATTTGCTGAGCACGTACTATGAGCCAAGCAATGTTGTAGGAGCTGAGAGTATAGCCAACAAAAACCCCATCCCTTCTGAAGCTTGCCTGCTAAAGCAATCTGTGTATAGATACAATTGTTTCACTCTGATCAAAACCAAGTAATGCCTTCCGTTGAAACTGCTCCAGCAAGAGCTCATGTTGAGACCTGCTTACTAAAATAGAACCTGGCATTACTTCAAGCTTGAAAATATGCTGATGGAATTAAAAACCTGTTCCATGCTGATGCAGCAGGAAAATGAGAGGAGGAAGAAATAACACTTTCTTTAAATGAGCATAATACTCATTCTCAGCCCTTATCCCACAAGGGCCAGCAGGGCATCCCACAGCACTCAGGATTTTTTGGACGCCTCCGTGTTTTGCCCAGCACTAATGGGAAGGCCCTTGGGAGCAGTAGTCACTGTCTTTCATTGGCAATGGCTGGGAGATCTGTGGTCCCTTTAGGTCTAGAAAAGGGATCTCTCTGCCACTCCTGGAAAGGAAATATTTGGAGAGGCTGGAGCCCTGCAGCCATTTCTCTCTGTGGTCCTAACCCCTCCTAGGGACACTGGCAGGGCAATAGTCTCTAGAACTCTTGGTAACCACAGATCTCTTGTGCATCCCCGGTTGAAATATACCTCCTCTTCTTCTTGACTTCCTGCCCAACAAGCCTGGCACAGTCCATTTAATGAGAGTTACCTTTTACAAAAGATAAGAAACCTCATGGCTTTCAGGCTGCCTCTGCTGCTTTGCTCTCAAAATCTCTAAGCCACAAAGCCCGAAAACCTATTTGAAATGGTGATGGAAGGGGCTGGGGTCCGGCCTGAGAGATATGAAGAAAGAAACAAATTAATATCTCAGTCTGTCGTCCTGCCACTCTGAAATCTCTTTATTTATTCTAGACTCATCTTGCAGAAAACTGGCCATTTGAACCAACCAACCAGACAGTCTTGGGCCAGATAAAGAGCAAATGCCATCATCCTTGGACCAGCCCACAGTGTGGAATTCCCTAGATTCCACCCACCTCTGCCCCTGGCCCCAGGCCCTGTCTCCCCCAGAAGACCTTACAGGAGACCCCTCTAACTTTGGCCTTGCAAAATAATGGGATTTGCCCCTTGTATGTCTGTGAAAACTCCTGTGTGCTGGGCTGGGGGTAGGCACTATACAGGACAGCAGAGATCCTGCCCTCACTGGGATGACAGTGGGTCCCTGGTTTCCCACTTGTGTCCCAAGTGTACTTTGTAGACTTTGGGACCATTGGCTGAACAGTGCTGGCTCAGTCAAGCCAGCTAGCCAGCTGCTGGAATCTTCATGCTTGCCTTGAAGAGTAAAGTGTTACCATTTGAAGAGAAAAAAATGGTCTATTTCTTTCTAATTACCTTGGGAATGACTGTGAATCTTCTAAATGCCTCTTCTGCATCTTACTGGGAGGGAAGTTTCAAAACTGACCTAAAACTCCTATCTTAATAATACCCACAGCTTCTTATGCACTTAAAGGTGGAATGGTTTCAAATAAGGCTGTTCTCAAGCTGTTTCAATGTGAATACAATCCAGTGTGATTGTTCCAGAGCTATAAAAGAGATTCTAAGGTGAGAACATATTTAGTTGGCTACTCTAGTCTGCATTATATTATATTTTGGAAATAGAGGCTAATCATAATAATTGACACTATTTGAAAGACCTTTCCCACCACATACCTTGGGCAGACCTAGGGGCTGGGATGGAAAGTGGAAAAATGAAGTGATGAGGCACAAGAGTGGGAAGAGTCTATAAATGGAAGAAATGAAAGGCATTTGGTAAATTGGTAGTGAGTTTCTTAAAAAAATGGTTTTGAAGCAAAGGTTAAATTACTATTACAAAGGAGTTAATTGACTGTTGGATTAGATGAGCATTTCTCAGTGTTGCTGCTTGTATCGCCTTGACTGTTATTTGGCTATCTGCCACCTGTGTTACAAACAGCTCAGAGGACGGGCTGGAGGGACCGTCCCTCTTTCTCCCTCCCCATGGCTCACAGCACGTACTTACGCACACAGTCGGCTTTCCAGAAATAGCAGGTGATTCATTCTGCTCATGGTCCTGGGCATGGGAGGCAGTTGGGTTGTAATAAAAAGCCTTTAGACTCTGGGAAGGTGGAACAAAGGTGTTTGACCATAAGAATGGATGGCGTTAGTCTTGGGGTTAGAGATCACCCTCTCTGTAATCGCTGAGCACACTGACCAAATAAGTGAAAATCAAAGTGGCATTAAGAAATCCAGCAGATAGCTTAAATATATTATTTTTGCATACATTAGATTGGGTTAGAATAATGAGTAAGAGCATATAGTCTGAATTAGAAAGTGTTGGGTTTAAATTCCTGATTCTGTCATTAACTAACTGTGTAATTATGAGTGAGTTACTTACCAATAAATTTTCTCATGTGTAAAATAAGGAAAATAATGAGTATCTCATAGGATCATTGAGGAGATGACATGAGATAATGTAAGTATAGCATTTAGTATATGACATAGTTTAGATTTTTGATAAAGGTTGATTTTTAAAATAAATCAGTGAAAATGTTTTATAACTCTTTAAAATATAAAATGTGATTATAGAAAATTATAAAGTACAAAGAAGATAAAGCAAAAAGAAGAAAATAAAAAGCACTCATATTTTAGGCATGCAAAAATAGTTAACCTTAACATTTAAGATTATGTTTTTATAGAATTTTTCTCCTAGGACATTTCCTTTAGAATTTTTCCTGTTAAGTGCATGTATGATTGTAGGTGAGTATGTATATGAATATGTATATATAGTTATGTAAGAGTGCCATGACATACACATATATATTCATTTGTTAATTATTTTTTTCACTTAATAGTGGATTATGACTATTCACCTATGTTCTTAAATGTTCCTCTGCAAAAGCTGTATCATATTCCATTATAGCATATTTACCCTTTCTACATGAAACTTTTAGTTCCTAAGTTTTCATGTTTTTTTATTTTATAAAATGACACGGTGATGAACAACTCTATAGGCAGATACTTCCACGTTTATATGATTATTTCCTTATGATTAAATTCAAGAAGTAGCATGGTAGTTTCAGTAACGATAAAAAAAATGAGATGAAAGCATGAAAAGCACAGAGTATAGTACGTAATCAGCACATAGTAAGTCATCAATAAATACTAAGAATAGGGGATTCATGTGTGTACTGTAAGAGGGGAAGGAGATTTATTTGAAATCAGGTTGCTAATTACCCCAAATATAATCTTTTATTTAAAAATATTTAGGGGTTCTTGTTTGTTTGATAAACACACATCACAAAAAATAAACCAGCTTAGTTTACTTATAGATGTAAGTAGGATGTGTTTCTGTTACTGAGTCCAAGCTTGTACTGCCACCACACAACAGGCCAAGAAATTGAGAGAGGAGTTGTTGGGGCAAGGAATAGTGACTTTATTTGGAAAGCCAGTCACAGAGTGGACTAGCATCCCAAAGAACCCTCTTACCTGAGTTAAAATGCAAGCTTAGGGCTTCCCTGGTGGCGCAGTGGTTGAGAGTCCGCCTGCCGATGCAGGGGACACGGGTTCATGCCCTGGTCCGGGAAGATCCCACATGCTGCGGAGCGGCTGGGCCCGTGAGCCATGGCTGCTGAGCCTGCGCGTCCGGAGCCTGTGCTCCGCAACGGGAGAGGCCACAACAGTGAGAGGCCCGCGTACCACAAAAAAAAAAAAAAAAAAAAAATGCAAGCTTATTTTATACTAAAAGAGAAGGGAGTGTGACTGCTTGTTGCAGACTTTTTGATGTAGGAATCCTTTGTTCTTGCAGCTGTCCATGTGGTTCTGGTCACATTGTTCCTATAAACCTCTATCAAGACAATTGTTATTTTCTGTTCTGCAGCTTTTTATCTTTATATGAATGGAAAAGTGTTATAGCTTTAGAGATCAGAGCCTTGAGAATGGGCTATCCCATATATTTCCGGCTATAGGCAACATTCTTTTACAAAGGTGCAGAGCCAGCAGGACTAAGCACAGGCAACAGAGCACAAGGGTTAGAGCTAAAGGAATAGATTCAATATGGAGTCAGGTTTGTTCTTCTCTGTTACATTTCTGTGAAAAGATCTGCTGGTCCAACTAATGGAAATCATCAAGAATAACCCAAAACATAATAATTGATATTGCCTTTGTGTGTGGGGGTTGCTGGGTGTATGTTTTTCCCACTTTTGTGGGTACTACCTGCTGCTAGTGTGATATGGACATGCCCTCCAGCATACTGCCCCTCACACTAGGTTTCAATGCCCAGTTTAGGGTTCTCTTGGCAGAAATGTCCCCACAAGTAACAAAAATAGAAATATATAGATGGCCTGCTATCCATGAAACAACAATATTGACTGGAAAGTTCTCTTCTCATCCATAGGCTGAAGTGCTGTTATAAAGGAAAAATGGAGGAAAATGCTCATTCTCCACTTGGTCATTCAAAGCCCCTCCCCTGCACCAGCCATGTTGTGTCTGTACTGAATGTATTGAGGTACAGAGCACATGGCAGTGCTGGAGAGAAGACATGATAGACTCAAGTGAGAAGCTTCAGGAGTCTGAGAAAATGTAGCTTAGTGAAATAGGCTGGGTGAAAACTGTGGTGAGCTGGAGAGCATATGGTTCAGGGCGCTCTCAGGGTGCTGCTCACCTCCAGCCAATGGCGGCCATGTGAGAAGGCAGGCTCAGACTGGCCGTGGCTTTCAGTTGTCATGAGATGCTGAAAGCCTGGGTTTTTCATTCAGATCTTTTCAGTTTCAAATGTTTTGGGGAAAATGTAGGAATAAATTTTTAAATGTATTTTATATATTTATTATATTTTATTGCTCTATATATTTATATGTATTTTAAATCATATCTATATACACACATGTATATATAATATATGATTCATTTAATTACACTGAGTCCCCAGCTTGCTGACTGCAGATCTGGGGATTTGTCAGCCTCCCTAATGTCCTAAGCCACTTCCGTAAAATGAATGAATAAATGTGTGTGCGTGCATGTGTGTGTACATACATACATACACAGGCATATTATTAGCTCTGTTTTTCTGGAGGACCCTTACTGATACAGATACCCATACACACACACACACACACACACACACACACACACACACACACACACACACACACACACACACACACACACACACACACACACACACACACACACACACACACACACACACACCCTTATTTGGAGAAGAAAAAACATGGGGATGGGACTTCCCTGGTGGCGCAGTGGTTAAGAATCCTCCTGCCAGTGCAGGGGACCCAGGTTCGAGCCCTGGTCAAGGAAGATCCCACATGCCACGGAGCAACTAAGCCCGTGCGCCACAACTACTGAGCCTGCGCTCTAGAGCCCGCAAGCCACAACTACTGAGCCCGCGCACCACAACTACTGAAGCCCACGTGCCTAGAGCCCGTGCTCTGCAACAAGAGAAGCCACCACGATGAGAAGCACACACACCACAACGAAGAGCAGCCCCCGCTCGCCACAACTAGAGAAAGCCCGCACACAGCAACGAAGACCCAAAAATTAAATTAATTAATTTTTTAAAAAACATGGGGAAACAAGGACAGAATCTAGACTTAGTTGAATATATCTTGTTTTATAGATTTGACTTTGGTTCCATCTAAATAGTTTGCAAACTTATAACAAAACATAAGACTTTAAAAAAGGAGTCATGAAACACTGAAGTGGGGGGGAGGGGCGGATGAAACAATTGAACCTAACTGGACATGAGGTTGGTGGCATGACCATTCAGAACAGAATTATTTCAAATGACTTTAAAACTCAGCCATTTGACTATACCTTCCTAATAGTACATACTCAAGATTTTTTTTTAAAGACAAATTTTAAATTGTTTTTCTTAATCATACTGTTAGTATGGTAGTGGCATTGGTTTTTCTGACACTGCTATTTGTGTCTTGTGGGTTAAATCAAATGAGTAGTCATATTGGTGTTATCAAAAACAGGGATTTTTTGGTATGGAAGAAAGGTAATAACATTGTAAGATCCATGAGGCTAAATGAAAACCTTCAAGGCCTGAGTTTGAATTGAAATTTCATGTGAACTTATGGTATATTCCATTTAAAACATATATACAATTTATTTTCTAGCTCTGTTCACATAAACAAGGGCCAATCCAGTAGCAAGGAGCACCCAAAGCTCTCAGCTTGTGGTCTCTAAGTACCATTTCCCACTAAAATGAACCCAAGTTCTTATAAGAAATGGCTAGTTCCAGGCCTGGGGCAGGACATGTGTAAGATAACCCTGGAACATCTTGTCATGCCAGAAGCAAGAGGGCCGTTAAAGACTACTGGGTCATAATAAAAGGACTTGAAGAGGCCCCCACTGAGCAGGAATAGAACAGTTAGAACTTCAATAGGAATAAAAACTGCACTGGAATGAACAAATCAAAATGTTCATAGTGGTATTTTTAAAAATAAAAACCTCATGGGTTATCTTTGGAGAATATTAGGTAACCAGTTCAATATATTGAAGACCAAGTCTTCAACTTGGTCTGCGTCCAGACCAAGTGCCCGAGTTGCTGCCTGCACTTTACTTCCTCTGATAAAGCGTTCTCCCATCCCCGCAACAACAACGACAACAAAAGGGCTTCCCTGGTGGCGCAGTGGTTAAGAATCTGCCTACCAATGCAGGGGACTTGGGTTCAAGCCCTGGTCTGGAAAGATTCCACATGCCGCAGAGTAACTAAGCCCAAGCGCCACAACTACTGAGCCTGCACTCTAGAGCCCGCGAGCCACAACTACCGAAGCCCGCGCACCTAGAGCCCGTGCTCCACAACAAGAGAAGCCACAGCGATGAGAAGCCCGCGCACCACAACAAAGAGTAGCCCCCGCTCAAGGCAACAAGAGAAATCCCACTCACAGCAACAAAGACCCAAAGACCCTTTATTAATCAATAAAGGAGGAAAAATCAAGCATCTATCAAGTTCCTATATAAACTATAGTTTAGGGTAAACATACAGTTGATGACATGCAATTTCTCTTGATAGAATATCCCAGCTAATAAATTAAGAAGAAATAATTATTTTATCACCAGTTTGAAATCTCTAGTGAAATAACAGATCCTCTAGGCAGAGATAACCAGTGGCTGATGACATCACAGCAAAAGATGTTCAGTGCATCCTGATCGAGCATGTGGTAGGCAGAAAAATGCCCCCTACTCCAAAAACATCAATGTCCTCATCTCAGAACCCGTGAATATGTTACATTACTTGGCAAAGGGAAATTAAGGTTATGATGGAATAATGGTTGCTAATCAGGTGATCTTAAAATAGATTATCTTGGTGTTCCCAGTGAAATTTAGGGGTCCTTAAAAGTGAAAGAAGGAGGCAGATGGTTCATTGTCAGAGTGACTGGATGTGAGAAAGGTTCAACTGACCATTGCTGCCTTGAATATGGAAGGTGCCACAAGCCCAGGAATGTGGGCAGCCTCTAGAAGCCAGAAAATGTCAAGAAATAGGTTCTGCCTTAGAGCCTCCTAAAAGGAGTGTAGCAGCCCTGCTGGCACCTTGATTTCCCCCCTTTGAGCCCTGGGTCTGACTTCTAACATACAGATAATAAACTTGTGCTGCCTTAAGCTGTTGAGTTTGTGGTTATTTGTGATGGTAGCAATAGAAAACTAATACATTCCGTTCTAGGATGTACTCTTTCTAGAAAACTGAGCCTGAATCTTATCAAGCTTCTTGATCTGTTGACTTACACAAAATACAGGGGACAGAGAACACGTGACATGAAATTATGGGAATGTTCAGCAAATCTAAACTGTGGGAAGTGCTATTGGAAAAATGATGTTTTATTTATCAAATAAAGCATGTTTATGTGTGTGGATGTGTGAGAGAGAAATTGACTGAGGAGATTTAAGGAGATGACCTAGTATTTTACGTATCAACCAGTTGCAATAGGGAACTTGATTCAAACAAGCAGGTATAAAGAGAAAAATATTGAGATTCGAACATTGACACTGGGTATTTGATAATATTTATTAACTATTTTATTTATTTTTTTGGTGTGGTAATGGCATTATGGTTATATTTAACCAAAGGAGATGGGTGTAGTAGCTATAGTAAATAAGAGTAGCCATAAATTGATAATTGTTAAAGATGAATGACAACTACTTAGGTGTTTGCTATTCTTTCTATTTTCATATCCTTTGGTATGTATTTTAATATTTGCATAATAAAATATTAATAAAAATATTAGTAAATAATTTGGCTCCTTAAATATTTTGTGAGCCAAAGACACCATGTCCAAAGGTTGAATTAGACCAACAGACTGCCAGTTTGTCATTTCTGCATAGTTTCAGAAATCAGATCTTTTACTTTAACCTGGGAGATCATCTTTTTCTCTTTTCCCCACTCATCTCCTGCCTCCAGTCTCTCACCACTCCCTAGTCAAAAGGGCCTCCTTCATCTGTGCTAGTGAATGACTAGAGGGCATTACTTACATTTTGCTTCTTTGGAGAATTTGCTCAGTTTTCCAAGATTGCTTGGAATAGATTTTCTCAGAATAAGTGAACAAAGAGGATAATATTCATAATCACACTGAAAAATGCCTCCTAGTATATCATGTCTTCATTGGGAGCCCCCTCATTCTACGTTCTCAAAAAAGAAAAAAAGAAGGCAATAATTTTGTTTCAATTTTTGAAAACCTAAGGTATTTTGAAATTTGGGCTAATCGAATTTTCCATGTTATCTCTGTGCCTCTCTTTCAGGATGGAATGGGAAACTTGAGAATCACAGAGAAAGGTCTAAAGCTAGAAGGAGACTCCGAATTCTTGCAACCTCTTTACGCCAAAGAAATCCAGTCCCGACCAGTAAGTTTCTGTTGCAAGAAGAAGGAATTGTTCTTTCTCTGGAATCTAAATCTGGGGGAAATTGTCTTGCTGTTGGCTGAGTACAGAAGGTTGGGGGCAGGGGTGGCAATGCAGGTAAGTGAGATGCTTTGGAATATGAAATCTTGAGTGTCATCACCACCATGGTACTGTAGCAAATGAGATGACCTCTCTGAGCCTCTTTCCAGCCCTGCCAAATAGAAGGTGATAACCTTTATTAACAAACTTTCTAGATTGTGCTGCAAAGAAAACAAGAAAATAAATGCGGAAATGCCTTCAGTACTGTACAAATCCAAGAAACTCTTGCTATTGCTTTTAATTGTCAAGTAGTTCGAAGGCATCTTTAGAAATAGTCCTAAAGAGCTAGAAATTTATTTTTTATGAAGACTTTGGACAATGTAGCCCAGGTTGATTAGAATCAATTTAGTATATTGCAACTATGCTCAGAATGGTATCTAAATGATCACAGTAGGGTGTGTGCTCTGCCCCATGCACTTTGCTGCTTTGATGGGTTATCATTATCTAGTATAATTCATAGATTAGTCCACTGGGGTGGTGACTATTGTTGCCTTCGTTTTACACATTGAAGAACTGAGGCTTAGAGAAGTAGTTTGTCCAAAGCCACATTCTTATGAATCAGTAGAGCAAGGATTTCAACTCAGGAAATCCAATTCTAAAGCTTCTCTGTTAACCCACAGCCTCCTACCAAAGCTCCTTCTCTCATTCTGTTGTTTTTTTTTTAAAGTCATGATGGAAGTGATTCCTAGACACCTTGATTTTATTAACCAGTATTATCAAAATTAATTTTTGTTTTTGAGTATATTTTTGGGTTGGTTGTTCTTTGGCTTTCAATTTTGCTTTTTGGTGGGGTGGTGAAGTATGCTGGTTGAAAAGTATTATTAATGTATTTGCTCTGCCTGGGACTGGTTCGCGTCCACCTGTGAGCAAAGAATAACATGGAAGTTCCCCAAAGCATCATTTCTATTGTGTGCATCGATTAATGCAATTAATGAAATTCAGCAACTTGATGCAGTGGGTAATTTTATCTGAGTGCTATGTAAACTACTGAATTGCATGAAACTGAGTGCAACTACTGAATTGCCAATAAGTTTACTTTCTTCTGTGCCTGGTGAAAGGGAGGGAGACATGATGTTAAAATCAGCAAGAAGAGCAAATTATTTCAGCTACCCAGTCAGTGATTATGCAATTTAATGGGGAACCCGTAGCATATTGGCTTAAAGTACCAAGACTATTATTATAAACTAGTATTAAACTAGTTTATCTCACTAATTTGGACTGGTCATTTCTTTCTTATGGTGTTGGATCTTTCTCCGTAAATATTTTCAGCTTTTATTTTTCTTCTTTTATATAATTCTTTAAAAATGTAAAACCCATTTTTATCTCAAGGGCCACAGAAAAATCAGCTGCAGGCTGTAGTTTGCCAACCCCTCTAACCTATATTAGCGATATTTCCATAAGTGTGTAAATGCTCAGGCTAGATTTCATGTGGTACAAGAGAGATTTTAAGATCAGGGGTAGAATAGTTGATATGTGTTAAGTAAAATATCCCGAAATACGTTTCCTTGGTGGAGAATCATAGTCATATAAAGGAATTGAGACACGTGTCTTAGAAGACTTGAAAAAGGGTACCTGGTATATCTCTTAGGCCCATATGCAGGAATTGGACTCTTAGAAAATATGTCAGCCAGCCTATCTGAAAATCAGTAGTCATCTGATCCCAAGTCAAAGATACACTTGATTAGAAGCTTAAAAAAGTAATGATGATCATGAAAAACTTACTTTAATATCGAAAAAGCAGTGAGTTAAATCCAAGGCTTTCAAATCCTTGTTTAAAGAAAATTGAAGGGTTAAAATTCACTATTTTTTCATTATTCTTCAGAAAGTATTTTTCCTTGCAAAAAATAAATGGCAAATGCATAAAGCTTTTAGCCTTATATGTTTCTGATAACAAAATAAATGTGTTCTAAATGAAGAAAACACATGCATATATGCCTATATGTTAAAATCCACCAGAAAGTCTTGTGGCCTCTACCTGAAACATGTGCCCATATCCATCCACTCTTCTCCATCACGTCACCCCCCAGTTCAAGCCACCATCCTCTCTCACCTGCACCATTGCTATAACCTCTTCTGTCTCTGCTGCCTTTCACTCTTAGCCGCATCATCCGAATTGTAGCCAAAGTAGCCTCTTCAAATATGAAGTCTCTCCACCCCTTTGCGAAGGATTCTCTGTTAACTTCCCATTATACCTAGAATAAAATCCAAACTTCTCACTAAGGCGAGAGAACAGGATTAGAAGCTAGGGAGTTAGTCTGTAGGGCTCTCCTTCCCTCAAACACAGGGATTATTGTCTGCTGAACAAAATTGGGGTTCTGGGAGCAATGACGGTAGAGGGAGTGATTGGTGAGCAGGTAACCAGTAGAATTTGCCATGCTTCTTGAATCCTAGCCTCATATGATGCTTATGAGAACCTCACATGTAGTAGCTTTCTATTCTCTACCCTGGCATCTTCAGCTTACTGTTTTGTTGTTGTTGTTGTTTTCTGACGTTACCTGACCATTGCTTACATGCCACCTCTGGAAGACTCTTCTCTGTAGAATTATCTGCACTATCACTTTGCCGTGGATCACAGCTGTTTCTCTTTCATGGGGTGTCTCCTTCTCTTTTTCCCATTGAAAAGAGATCAGCGTCCAGTGAACAAGATTACACAGCTCTTCTAAGTGAGGATAACTAATGAAGCAACACTTGACTTCATTTTGGTTTTGTGTTTCATTGATCCGAGAGGAGCTGAGATTGTTTAAGCAATCCACACCATGTTCGATACAGTATCCATTTCATTATTGAAGGTTGCAAACTTGGTAAAGTCACTACAAATTGATTACTGTGATAGCAATCTCTTAGGAAGATAAATTAATGAGAAAATGTTCATCTCTATAAAAACTCCCATCTGGGAATTGAATGAAAGCCCTGGGATTCTCTAGCTTTAACTACATGGATGCATAGCTTCTGAGTGGTAAAGTATCATGCCACTCAGGAAATAGATCGAAAACGACACACTAAATTAAATATTCTACTATTACATCCAAAGACCACCCTGTCCCTAGTAATTCTACTCGAATGCGTTAGCACAGAAATTTGTAAAGTTAAGGGATTTAATGCCATAAAACTATATTTAAATCCCATTTCAGTGTGGTAGGCATCTTTATACTTGCAAAATACAACTACAGATTTCTGACAGAAACTACTAGTAGATAGATTGAATGCATGAGTGCTAGGAGACCTTACATCCCAAAATATCATTTTGGACAAAAGTGGCAGATCCCTGCTTCTTCAGAGAGGCATCTTCCCTTGCTTCCCATGATGCTGGAACTAGATGGTGCTTTTGCATAACTTAATGTGAAGTGACAAGAGAAGGGAAAGCAGCATTTATTGAGCACATACTAGTGCCAGGCCTGCAGAAATGGGGAAGTTGCACAGTGCATTTATCTCCATACTCCCCTCAAGCTATACATGGGGTAGGTATAGGGGTTCTAGCCCATTGCTATATTGAACTTAGAAGTTTAGGAGAGAAGAGAGTAGAAAGAAAAGTTGTAGGAAGGATAAAAAAATGAGTTTACTTTAACAGAATAAAACAGAAAATTATTATATAAAGTTTAAGGTTATGTCTTTCAAACTTTTTAGTCTATAAAAACTCACATATTTTAAGATGTTCTACCTACGAAAAAGCTGTGTATAGAATAATGAAATCATATGTAAATGGGGTTCTTAGAAGTTGTCTGTACCAAGAGACAGTATAATACCATGGTCAAGCTCATGTGCTGTATCACTGGATTTGGGTGGCAACCAGTGCTACTGTTTGACCGATGAGTGATCTTTGAACAATTTCTTAACTTGGTAAATCTTGTTTTCTTACCTATGCAACTGAGATGATATTAATACCTATATCACAGGTGGTTGTAAATAAGTAAGATAGTGTTTAAGTGCTTAATGCAGAACTTGACATGAAATGAGTGTTCCAGAAATGGCCCTTCCCACTCTCACCCCCATGTCTTGATGTTGACGATGGCAGATGATGATTTGATTTCAAGGACAATACTTTTCACCGTCTACATCATCATCATGTAGTGCACATCTCATCTGATGTTTGAACGTCCTTTGAACCAAATGGTCTTGCATCCTCTTCTTGCATGTCTTCTTAATAATAAACTCACAAACTTAATCATAAACTCAGTGAAAATCTCTTAGGAAACCCATTTCATATTCAAAAGCTTTTAGTTTTCAGTTTTTCTTTCACTGAGTTACACTCTTCTAACGTTCAACTTTTTTTCTCATTCTTCTGCTTAAAAATTTTGCTGGCTCCGGCACTCATAGATTACTGGTAGTCTTTCTGAAAAAAATAGTTTTCGATATATCTTAAGTACCTTAAAATGTTTATACCCTTTGATCCAGGAGTGACGTTTTCACTCATTTTATGATAAAAAAAAGCAAACTATAATAAAATATTTAAAGATTAGGGCTTCCCTCGTGGCACAGTGGTTGAGAGTCCGCCTGCCGATGCGGGGGACATGGGTTTGTGTCCCGGTCCGGGAAGATCCCACATGCTGTGGAGTGGCTGGGCCCGTGAGCCATGCCCACTGGGCCTGCACGTCTGGAGTCTGTGCTCTGCAGTGGGAGAGGCCACAACAGTGAGAGGCCCGCATACTGCCAAAAAAAAAAAAGATTAATACACACATATGCCAGTGCTTTATAAACACTAGTCTGAGTGTTGGTTCCTAGAAAAGGCTGAATTCCATCTATAAAATGGATTTTGAGGGTATCCCATTTTGTCAATGTTTATGAAAGTTGAGAAACTGCTATATGCTTGTTGAAACTCTGAGCTGGTCATTCTCACCATGGATTTTCACATTTATGCCTATCATCTCTTTGTTTTATGGAAAGCTGAGTTTTAAAATTCCATTTTGATTTTAGTATGATGTGAATTGAGACTTATTCTACCAGCCTGAATTAACAAGCCATATCTATTCTGGAAGTTGAAAGTCCCTAAGAATTCAGTTAGATCAGTGACTTCATTTAATGTATGGGACCCTCAGGCCCGGAAAGGAGGTTGAACTTACCCAAGTTATGCCCAGCAAAGTCAGAACTGAAATCCAGGATTGCAGTATTTTCTTCCACATCAACACACAGTGTATGTGGTAACTAATTTTCTCATGACACTGTCTTTAGTACGATAGGTTGAGTTATACATGGCCATTTCCCTCTCATGGGGAATAACTTACTGCAAAGCATATTAAGTTCCTGAGAGAGTTCACAAGCATTAAAAAAAGGAAACTGGAAACAACAGTGGATAATGCAGGAGGACCAAGCTTAATGATGGCTGACCTAATCACTGAGATGATATTCTCTACTTTATCGAGTTACTGTGAGGGTTAAACGAAGTAATTTAAATGACCCACCTTATGCACTATGAGGTTAACTATTGATATGAAGGCTTATGACAAGTTGCAAACTGAATCCGGCTTAAAGATACAGTTTATGTGCCTCACACATTGTTTTCCTTTGAATGTGAATTCGTTTCTAATATTTAAATATCTGAAGATTTGACATTTTTAAAAAATCTATATTTTTTGATTCTCACCGAAAATCTGGCAGAGTGGTTTGATATTCATAAGGACTGGAGCTAAGTAGACAGTGCCTCCTTTAGATGCGTATTTGTTCTTCACTGTACCACAGCATCCAACAGTCACCACTGTCTCATACCCCACCTGTGTAGCTTGTTTATATAATGGGCCCCTGAAATCCCTTGGGGGTGCACAGCCCCTGGCTTATGGTATTGAGAATGTATCTATCTCATCATGCACGAGTCCAGAAATCAGGTTGACTTCTTAGAATTCGTAGTCACTCATGACTCGCTTCTCCTCACTTCCTGTGTCTCTCTCTTTTACACCAATTTCTTCTAGTCGTCTGGCTCCTGTGGGTTTTGACATAGTGTACAAGCTCAATGGCAAGAGATAGCCGTCTCAGAGCTTCTGGAGGCTGAGTTTCTGGCCCACCAGGGTGGGCCTGAGTCTCCTAGAACACGCCTCTTTTTTGTCTTTCTTCCTTTAACCATAACAGAGCATGACTGGGGAAGAAGCAGACAAGGGGAAGAAAGTTGAAGTTTTGGATTGGGCATGAGGCAACATAAAGTAAAGTAGGATAGCAGACAAGCAGAAGTTTTGTCTGAAGAGGCTCCATTGACAATTTAGTCACAACGAGAGGAGCCGTGTCTCTGGTTGGTTTAGAAACCAACCGAAAGCCGTGGTGTCTTCTCCTCCGCTTCAACTCCCAGCTGAACCCACTGCACACAAAACAGTGTTTTCCATGCCACTTGCATGGAACACGAGCATCCTGCTGTCTTTAATTAGGAAGTTAACTGGACCATGAAGTATTGCCCAAGTAAATAAAAGTGATTTGTACCGAGTCAAAGGGGCGCACTAGACATCTTTGCATTTCTTAGCTCACACATAAATTATGGAGATTATTAAAAATTGGAAGAGTCATCTATAAGCCCATCTGTACTGTGAAGCAGATTGCCATTCCTGAAATGTATTTGTCTTTTTACGTGTCATCATTTATCATGGACAACAGGGTGAAGCACTGCTTGCTTTTTTCTTTTTTGTTGTTAAAAAGAAAAAACCAGACGCACAAACTTTGAATAGGCCAGTGTTTAATCCTTTGGTCCTTTTGTTTGTTTATCCTGGGAAACAGAGATAGTGATTCAGAGGTTTTTGGTTGCCTTAGAATTAAAATGGGCTGATGGGGTTTTTGTTCTTTCTTTCATTTTGGAAAAATTGACTGTGTGCGCTTTTCTTGAATGAATATTATACTGGAAATAGACGAGTTACTGAGGACTTTGGTTAAATCTCAGTTGTAACTCTGTCAGCTGGAGTTTTCATAGAAGAGGTAGGTCTGAACTTCACATGAGGTTGAGAATGTCTAATTATATTGTTTGAGGGCCATTGGGCAAGTCGACTGCACCCCACATTTTCTTGTCTGCTGTGGTGACCAAAGTTCCACCATTAGAATCTCAGTTATTTGAAGACTCAGAAATTTGTATTCATGCCAGACCCCTACTGCAAGTACTCCTTCCCCTTATGCACATAGACATTTCCACAAAGGACTTGAAGTACAATAGCTTGTAAGAAATATGTACAGGGACAGAGTAAGAAAAGATATAATAGGTTAAGAGTAAGAAAAGATATAATAGGTTAAGATCAAGAAAAATATAAAGTAGAATAAGAGGCAGAGGTAGGGGCACTTTAATAAATACAGGAGACAGGCAAGAGCATGCGTGCAATTCTTGATAAGCCTGGAGTTTGGTTATGAAGTTTCCAGACAGAGAGGCACAGTCACTTGGATAAAGCCTTTTGTCTATACCTTCTAGAGATGAACACAATGTACTGAATGGGAGGAGAGTTACAGCTGACGGTTCGGTATTCTAGAAAGTACACTAGGTTCCAAGTTGGGGAATCTGGATGCTCTTCTTGTCCTGCTGGGATCAGCAGCAGCTCTGGAGCAAGTCGTTCCTCTTGGCTCTCAGTGTGTCTGACGTAAAGAGGTTGGGCATGCTTTGTGGTTTTCTACAACATTGTTTTTAAAACCATGGACTCTTTTTGAAGTCAGATTTTACTTGGAACCCTAAATCTGGACCAGATGGAAGCTGAGCTCCTGTGGTTGGGCAGGGACTGGGGTGCTGCAGCCCATTGCCCTGCCCACCCAGAGTCTCCCTGTCACCAGCCACAGGATGCCCAGGCCCTGGGTGGGGGGCCCATGCACCACAGTGCGAAAACACCAGGCTGGATGAAAACCTAGCCTCGCTCCATCCAGGCCTCTGCTCACATGGCATCTCCTGATGGACAGCTTCCTCGCCCACCCGTTGAAAATCTATCCCTTACCTAGTAGCTTTATTTTCTGCCACTATATTATATCATGTCATATTACTTAGGTATATTAATTTCTATTTATATATCATACGTATATATTAAATGACTAAATATTTATGTACCTACCTGTTTGCTTCCCATTATTCCTGCATAATCTCCATGATGGCAGGGACTGAGAAAGGCAGTTGTTAAGTGATGTATAAGAGCAGGCTCTGGAATGCCACCTCCCTGGATTTAAATCTTGGCTCCACCATTTACTATCTGTGTTGCCTCAAGCAAATTACTTGACCTTTTCTGTGCTTCATTTTCCTCATCTGTAAAATGGGCCTAATAGCAGCACTACCTCATAAGCGTATAACAGGATTGTAAGAGTTAATTTATTTTACATAATTACGTAAAATTTATTAGGTAAGTGTCACTGTTTGTAGAATATTGCTTTGAGTATAAAGCACTATATAAAATTTCAGTATGATAATTTTTGATCATTAAAATTTGTTAGTATTATTATTTGCTTTGTTTATCACTGTTTCCCTGGTTTCTAACTAGTGCCTCTCGTATGGAAGGAAAGCAAATTGTTGTTGTCATTGATTGTTTGGCTCTTTGAATAAATGACTGTTCTCTTAGGATCCTTCTAACTCAAAGGTTCTCTAAGAGCCTCTCAGGTGGGGAGATAAAGACAAATTTCTCTTTTATAGGAGCTTTCGATTGAATAAGTTTCTTTATCAGCCTCATACTAAGTATTGTGTTATGTAGAAGATGGCGTGAGTAACTATGTGGTGGGAGACCATGGGGGAACAGGACAGACAGGTGGAAGAGGTAAAAGTGGTACTAAAGGTACTGAAAGCCCATCTTTCCCTACCTTGCTCTTTTGTGCTGCTCTAAGACTTTATTTGTGCCATCCACAGGCTAATGGAAACTCCAGAATATGGAGCTGTGTGTTACAGACAGGAAAGGTGAAGATAACAAAATTAGCACTTTCCAGCCCTTCACATCTTTGAGATTCTCTTCATCATCACTATGGCATGTCAGCATCCTCTCACTCTTTTGGTCTCTGGAACATCCACTATGTGATGTGAGACTGCTTCTCGCTTATTTCATAAATAACACTGAAGAAGCAAAAGTACGTACCAGAGTCTATTGTCATTTGGTTTATGTTCCTTAAATGGTCAGTAAGTAGGAATACTTTGGTTAGGTGGCATCTCACAGCCAATAATACTCGTTGAGTATTGGGGGAGAGCAATGGAGAGAGAATCTATAGCTTTAAGGAAGAAGGGCATTTTAATACATTCTTAAATATTTTGTTGTTCTTCACTCCTAAAGCCTTGGCAAAAAAAAAAAAAAAAAAAAGATTTTCTTAATGCTTCAATCAGAAAATACTCATCTCCTGGAAACTCTTGTTGCACCCAGCACTTTGTAATTGCTGTGGGTGTGTTGTAATTAGTCTTAATTTAAAAACAAAAAACAAAAAACTTGCTCATTGTCAAAAAACACTGATGATTTCTCAGGAGATGTTATTTCAGAGGCTGAAAAAACACTTCCTTGCCCTGTGAAATTATAAGCAAATACTCTTTAATTCTGTGATCTCCACCAACAGCTGAGCATAGCCTTTTGACGCATTGCTCTATAATTTATTACCAGTGATGTTTTAAATGGCAGTTGCCTAAATTATGAGTGTGGGACTTTCCATCTCCATGAATGATTCTGTTTTTATCGGCAATGATTCTGCCTCCAGGCAAATACCACATGGTCCACAAAGTAAATGAGACTTTTAAGGCCAATAAATATTTTGCATTTTGTACTTTTTGCATTTTGGAGGGCGTTGAAGAGGGAGAGGTAGATGGTGATGAAAATCGCCATGTGGAAAGAATAAGACAAGCACATTACCCAGTTTCTTTCCTTGCTTGGTGCAGTATGGTAAATTTCTCCACCTAGTAAGCCACAGCCTCCATTCTGTAACATCAGAATCATGGAAATAAAAAGTAGCATCTCTCTACAGTAACAGACAAGTACAGATGGTCCGATAATTGCAGTTTTCTACTAACAAGCTGTGTAGATTGCTTTTAGGCCTCAGTTAAGGCTCAGGCAGTTACGTTAAAAAATATGAGAGGAATTTTATGGGAAGATGAATTATCCTTAGGTAGTAGCTCATTAATAGATGAGAAATGGAGCTGGCTTTATTTTTAAGTTGTTAATGCATAAGTAGTCATGTCACTGGATGGATATATAGTCCCCATGTTTGTTTCTGACTATAGTTGTTAACCAAGGTTTTTCGTTTATTTTATAGCAGTCTTGAATTTTTTGGACTGGTCTTACCGTCTGAGTTTTCTGAGATGTGGAATGTACCCCCATGCTTTCCATGGCTGCCACAGAGAGTTTGCTAAATCACAAAGTGTTCCTTTGACCGTATCTTAGCAGCACTCTGGTTAGGGAGGTACAGGAAGAAGTTTAATGAGAAGAAAACACAATGAGACTACATTACAACCGAGTTAGTATCAAAAGGTGGCCGATGCCAACATGTCTTGGATCGCGCAGGTCAGTTGCTCGCTCTTAGTGGGTGAAGGAAACGAGGACTGTTTCTATTAGGGCTCCTTCCACCGCAGCTCAACACAGGGCTCATGATCCTGCGGGATCCAGCCATGTTGACTTATGGTAATGTTACATGGTTTTGATTTTAAATTTGGCCTTCATGGCCAAAAGCGCACGTGTCTTTAAAATTACCCTTGTAAAGTCCTTACATCACCACAAAGTGTAGTATCCCTGGCTTTGTGTGTACAACCTGGTAGAGTAAATGTAATGGTCAGGAGAACCAGTGAGGCAAGCCAAGGAGAGGAAGAAAAGATGCTCTGAAGATGCCTGGACCATTCTTTTCCTGAGATAACTAGCAGATGGCAACCAGGAAATGGGGAATGGTTAGAAAACGTTAAAGCGTTGCTAAGTGCCTGAGGGTTTGGCTGTTCTAATATGGAATATCTTTAAATCATCTTAAAGGGTTTGTTGTTATGGAGATCAAGTGAACTAATAGGTTCTAAATCACCTAACAGAGGGCCTTGCTCATAGTAATTGCTCAGAAATATTTGCTGAATTTGAATCAAAATAATATGAAATTAAACCCTCGTGTTGTAATAGCTAATAGCCACAGTTCTCATGTAAAGTTATTTCATTCATTCCTTAGAGTATCACTAGAAAGGACCTATCATTTTGATCTTCCATTTAGAGAGAAGCAGTGAAATAGAAGGGTTAAGGAAAAACATGCATCTAATATTCCAACTCGTGTTGACACACATTCTTAAGTGGAATGCTGTATTATTTTAGGACAGTAGACAGTATTTATGTGTTGGTCTGTGCTGTTTGTCTAACTTGCTTTCCCTTCAACCCAAAGAAACATGTAAGACCCCTACTAGTTTCATGAAGAGAGCATCTTACTTCCTTTCTTTCTTTCTTTTTTTTTTTTTTTTTTTTTTTTGGCCAATTGCTACTTCTCTGGCCATTCCCCACCCCGCTCTGTTCTATAGTTGCATAGACCTCACACAATCACAGCTTCCTGTAGAGGCCAATTTTTCCCCATTCCAACCACAGATCCCCTAAACTGTACCATCTCCCACTACACCATTACTTTTCTCTGGTCATGCTTTCTGTTAGAATTGTATTACAGTATCTATCTGGAAATAATCAAAGATCCATGTGCTAATGAAGTCTGACTCCAGAAAAATATCATGATATTCCAGAGATCTTAGGCTCTGCAGATATGATTTTGTCCAGAACCTCAGACTACAAGTTACTGGTTTCTCATTCTAAGCCCACCAAAGTGGAGCTAATATGAAGTAATAAAAACCTATAGAAATACCGAATTTCCAAAGACCTGGCCTTTGTTAACTCTGGTTCCTTATCTGAAACTACAGAACATGGAAAATATGAGTGACCATTTTCTTAATTCTTCCAGTTCTCCAAATATCCAGTACCATTGTAGATTCATAAAAGAGAAGTTAACTCATTATGTATAATGTATGCCTTAGGACATCGGGGCTTATTTACCTCTGGGAACCCCTTTGAAGAAAGGATTCTGTCTTCTTCATTCTAAATTCAGCTTCTTTTACAAGTTCTTTAAATATGTTATGTACAAGATCCCACTACCATTCTTATCTCTTGAACTTTTTTTTTCATTTCTTAGCAATATTGTTAAAAATACAGTAATACCCATAATGCAGCAAGTCGTCCTGGATAAAATTTTCTTCCTCTTTTAAGATGAACACTTTTCTTTCATCTCCTTCAGGTATCATGGTAGATGTGCACGTCATTCAGAGTGTGTGCATGTATGTGCATGTCATACACTATTAATTAGTGTATTTTCTTGGTCCAGTAGTCATTAATGGCAGCCTAGGGAATAGCTGAATGTTTTCCTGATCATTTGTATAAGTTATAATTAAATGCAGACACTATATTTGGACACCATCTATATGCCCATCATTCTGGGTTTTTTACAGTAAAGATTTATATGATGAGCTTTTCTGGTCCTACCCAACTCCATCAAGCCATCAGATGTGCCCTGCCTGTGCAGCCAGCAGGGCACAAAAGTAGAACCCTAACTTTTCCATGTGTTCTCAGTCTTAGTGTAACACTGCTTGCCCTAGCCCATCCCCTACGCCATTCTGTTCCCAGCTGTCCTCACTCTAAATCAGCCTTCTGTGTGCGGCCTTCTCCTAAGGTGGTTTGTTACCCTCAGTTCTGCTTTTCCAACTTTGATGTGTGCTTTCTCCCTTGACTGTGGGGTGAGTTCTCCCTGTTTGACTCTCTAGCCTTCAGCTATCCTGGATCGTCACCCTGCCTGGTACCCTCTTGTCCCCATATGAAAAAACTCTCTCTAGATATCTGCATTCCCACGGAAAGACTTGCATCAGCGTGATTGTGAAGGCAACATAGCATAGTAGAAAAGTATCCAGGGACTTCCTTGGCGGTCCGGTGGTTAAGAGTCTGTGCTCCCAATGCAGGGAGCACGAGTTTGATCTCTGGTTGGAGAACTAAGATCCCACATCCCGCATGGCGTGGCCAAAAAAAAGAAAGAAAAGTACCCATGATTTAGAGTCAGACTAAAACTGGGTTTAAAGCTTGGCTCTGCTACTCACTAGATTTGTGACTTGGGCCATATTACTTTATGTCTCAAACTTTAGTTTTCTCTATACATAATCTGGGATGGCCTAAAGCATCATAGAATTGTTTTGAAAATTAAATGAGAAAACATATAGATTGTGTCTAGAACAGTGCCTGGGATTTAGCCCTTACAAATGGCCACTACTGTAATGAAAGGTTTCATGGTAGAAGAAACCTGGAAACTGGTCTTGAAGGATTAATAGTTTGGGCACCACTGTGTCACTGAAAATATAAATAAAGTTTCTTATAGTCATCTCTATTTATTAATTCCAGTTACATTTGTCAGATGACTGATTTTGAATCCTACCAGAATTGCACCTTCTGAGCCGAAGCAAATAGAAAGGGAAATCTCTCTTTCCCAGAAGCCAAAAGCCATTTCCCAAGAGGTGTCTATTCATCCCAGGCATGCAAATGCTGCTGTGATGGTTTCATCAGAGGAGGTTCAGGACATCACACACCAGCATTAGCCTTAAAGAATGATACTGGGACTGCTGCCTCTTGGTCCACAGGGTGTACCCACAAGGAAAATACAAACAAAAGCAAAGGTAGGTAGCCCCACTTGGCACAGTTGATTGACTTTAATAGGTCCTGATTATGCTGCTCAAATTCCATGAAATTAAAAAGCTTACAAATGTTATGAGCCATTACCCTTCCATTTAAGGGGGCTTATGATATGTTAGCAACATTTAATGAAATTCTTTTCAAAATGCCGTCGGCAGACTCAATGAGATTCCATGTTGAAATTCAACTTGAAGCACTGTTGGAGAAAGTTTGTTCTGTACCTGCCTGTCTTTGTCATAGTGTGTGGAACCTCAAGGACAGAAGTTTCTCATCAGAGGTGATTTGCAGGCATCAAGAAGGATTCCTGCTTTGACCCTGAGAGTGTTTCCCAGTTTACGAAGCAATGACAAAGACCGCCCTGTTTGTGTTTGGGCGTACAGTGGCAGCTCGGAATAGCCTGCATTTTTACACATTGACACATCTTAAAACTTACGTCTTTTCTATTCAGTTCTGTCATATATCTGTTGAAGATCTAAAACATTGTAGCAAATAAGCAGCGTATTATTGCGTGCCCTGTCTTCAGTGAGCTCTTACAATATGATTTGGGAGATGAAACTTTGTACAAAACAGACAATTAAAGCATAGGAAGTGAGATGAGTGAATCCTAGATTATATGGCACTGATTGTATAATATATTATTTATTATATAATAAAAGCCCAGGAAATAAAAATATTACAGACAACCGAGTGGGGATTTTTAGCAAGTATTAGAAAGATGAGTAGGGAGACGTAAATTATTTAAGAAGAATTAATACTTTCTGTTGAATCTTTCATTTTAACTTTTATGATGGAGATATTTAATGGCAATATCCGTTTATTTTATCTGTTTGATTCTAAAGGCTTACTACTCATATCGCTATCTTGTTGGTAATGTCCCCTACTAGTTTTTGAGATCTTACAGGTCAAGTATACTGTGTGCTTTCTGTACATTTTCCTTAAATCCTCTTGGCAATCTTAAAAGGTAGATTACATTATCTCCATTTTGTAGGCGAGGAGAACTGAAGTGTAAAATAGTTAGGTAATTTTCTCCAGCTCATCTAAGGAGCAATAGGAATTCAAATCCAGGTATGAACTACCCCAAAGCATGTGCTTTCTATCTCTGTATCAATCTGTCTTGAGAACAGATTATGTCAAGGAAGCCCCCATTCTATCCCATTGCTTTGCAAACTCTGTACAGGAGTACAGAGTTCTGTTGTAGTTCTGTTGCAGGAGTCTTATTGTAAGACTTATTTGTATTCATTGTCTATCACGGTGATTGGCATTTAACAAATACTTGTTGAATAAATATGTAACTTGTATGTTCAGTAAGCACAACTCATGATCAAATGCATCTTTATTTTTGTCTTCACTATTCCTTTGAAATTTGAGTTGGGAATGGTCTTCCCCTATCTCTCCCCCATAAAAACTTGGGCAATTCCTAGTGGATTTTTTGGCCCACGTAAAAGTTAACAGTGTGGTGGTATTTAAGGGACAAAGTACAGGTCACTTCAGAAATTTTAGATGTCTCATGTGAGGTATTTATCACTTCAAACCTCATTCAAAGTTAAGTATTTGTTTCTTTTCCCTAGATACAGCATTTGGTTGGTGACTCCATACCTTTGGGAGTAGGGGTTGGATTTATTTCAGCTGTCTCTGCTCTCATCTCATGAGTTGCTAGCTGCTGGCTAGAGTTTAAGACCCTACCAGGGTAGTGGTTATGGTAGAGGTTGGAATATTTGTTACTCGGCTGGGTGCCTTTGTGCCCTCTGGGACTGGTAAATAGTTTAACTGTCTTCTTCCCTCATGAAGCATTTTCTTGAGCCTTTGGAGATTCCTGGCCCTGGAGGTGTGTTACATCTCCTACAAATCCTATAGAAAAGGGAGGCAAAGCATTCCATTCCTGGACAGGATGCTTCATCCCTCCTTCCATTCCACATGAAAATGTCTTGCCTCCCAGGAAGCCCCCTTCAAGCAGGACTTCTGATGTCTCCAGGACAGCTCTCTTTCCCACTTGGCACACCTCTGTTTTGTGAAAAACAGTCATCCATCCCTTCCTAGGCAAACTCTGAGAGCACACATGGTATTTCTGAATTAGTAGCCCTCTCCTGCCTGCAGTACCCTCTAGATTCCCTGCTGGGAAATCTGTGATGGCTTCGGAGACAGGAAACACATGTCAGGATCTCAGAGTGGATTCATTGATGCCTCTTCTCACTGGGCTTGAGATTAGAAAGTAGCAGACCCCCCCCCCCTACTAAAAATATATACTCACACATCCCCTCACCTCCCCATGCTTGATCCTCATTACATCTCCTTGAAACCGGTAAGGATGTTCTTGGTTATTTCCCCTGTCAATTCTGCATAGTTTGATGTGATATCTTACTTTGGAATTTTTCATCAATCACATCTCAGTGCCTGATGGAAACCTTGTTTTTACTGTCCTCCTGAACACTTCCTGTGATTGGCTGACATTCAGGGTAAAATGGTTAGGAGTGCTGCCTTAACCAGTCCTACCCTATCTTGTCTATAAAGTTCTTAACTCCATGATGGAAGCAAGAAAATGTTTATACCCTCTCAGGCTACTCAAGTGAGTAGAAAGGAAAAAAAGGACACCGCGTGGCTGGAAGAGAGATTCTGCTTTTATGACTTTCCTTGCCATCTCACTGCTCTGGGCCTGGAGAAACACGCTGACTTTCCTTACAGCAAGAGTTAACTAAAGGAGAGATGATATATTTTTCCTTGCTGCTGAGCTTCTTTCAGAAGATGTCTTGGCTAATAAATCTTTCTCAGAGCCCCAGGGTCTTTAGAATAATACATTAGCAAAAACAAACATTGAGTGAGGTAAGCTAAGTGTTTGGCTGAAGGTGCTTCCATTGCATACTATGGTGATGTCATTTGGAACAATTCACTTAATTTTTTTTAAAGGAAGAAGGCAAGTATTTGAAGAGAAGATGAGAAAAGCTGCAATGAAAAGATGTTGCTTCCAATGAAACTGGTCAGAATTTCGAATTGAATATGTTCTGTTTTTGCGTTTGTTTTTTTCTTTTGATGCCTTACTTTCCTGACTCTGTTACTTTGGAGTATTTGAGGAAGAGGGCCCAGAATGACTTTTATGTCCTATACCTAGAGACTTCCCTCTCGTGATCGATTGGAGATACTCCTGTGAGTTCATTGCCATTTCAGGTGCTCATCTCTGTTCTCTGTGGGTTCTCTGCTCCCAGTATCTTATACAAAGCAGACACTTAGTGTTTGTGGCATTAATGTGAAATAAGCCACCTTCCTTTCTTCTTGCCCTGTACTGCTTGTTAGGTAACACTTAAAAAAAAAGTCTCTGAGCTATTCTGTTTGTATAGCGTTGTATTAAACATTTGGCTACATTGTATGGCATGGAGCAGGTGCTCAGTAAATTATTATTGAATGGATGGAAGTAGGTAAGGAGAGAGAGAGAGAAGGAATGGAGGAGGGGGAGGGAAGGAAGGAGTTTGGGAGAGAGGTGTGTCATTTCCTGGGATGTCTTGACCTGGCCCAATTTTGCAAGGTTTTCACTATCCCTTCATCTTTGCACATTTCTCTGTTCCATTCTTTTTTTTTTTTTTAGAAATTTCATGTAATATCTGAAACATTTATGTTAACATATTTCCACACAAATAACCCAAAGAAAGTTTAGTATTCGTTTTTTTTTTTTGCTACTTATTTTTTTATACTGCAGGTTCTTATTAGTCATCAATTTTATACACATCAGTGTATACATGTCAATCCCAATCGCCCAATTCATCACACCACCCTCCCCACCCCACTGCCGTTTTCCCCCCTTGGTGTCCATACGTTTGTTCTCTACATCTGTGTCTCAACTTATGCCCTGCAAACCGGTTCATCTGTACCAGTTTTCTAGGTTCCACATACATGCGTAAATATACGATATTTGTTTTTCTCTTTCTGACTTACTTCACTCTGTATGACAGTCTCTAGGTCCATCCACGTCTCAACAAATGACTCAGTTTCGTTCCTTTTTATGGCTGAGTAATATTCCATTGTATATATGTACCACAGCTTCTTTATCCATTCGTCTGTTGATGGGCACTTAGGTTGCTTCCATGACCTGGCTGTTGTAAATAGTGCTGCAATGAACATTGGGGTGCATGTGTCTTTTTGAATTATGTGGGTAATTATTATACCCACTCTGGGTATATGCCCAGTAGTGGGATTGCTGGACCATATGGTAATTCTATTTTTAGTTTTTTAAGGAATCTCCATACTCTTCTCCATAGTGGCTGTATCAATTTACATTCCCACCAACAGTGCAAGAGGCTTTCCTTTTCTCCACACCCTCTCCAGCATTTGTTGTTTGTAGGTTTTCTGATGATGCCCATTCCAAACAGTGTGAGGTGGTACCTCATTGTAGTTTTGATTGGCATTTCTCTAATAATTAGTGATGTTGAGCAGCTTTAAATGTGCTTCTTGGCCATCTGTATATCTTCTTTGGAGAAATGTCTATTTAGGTCTTCTGCCCATTTTTGGATTCGGTTGTTTGTTTCTTTAATATTGAGTTGCATGAGCTGTTTATATATTTTGGAGATTAGTCTTTGTCCGTTGATTCATTTGCAAATATTTTCTCCCATTCTTAGGGTTCTCTTTTTGTCTTGTTTATGGTTTTCTTTGCTGTGCAAAAGCTTTGAAGTTTCAATAGGTTCCATTTTATTATTTTTGTTTTTATTTCCATTACTCTAGGAGGTGGATCAAAAAAGATCTTGCTGTGATTTCTGTCAAAGAGTGTTCTTCATATGTTTTCCTCTAAGAGTTTTATACTGTTCGGTCTTACATTTAGGTCTCAAATCCATTTTGAGTTTATTTTTGTGTATGGTGTTAGGGAGTGTTCTAATTTCATTCTTTTACATGTACCTGTCCAGTTTTCCCAGCACCACTTATTGAAGAGACTGTCTTTTCTCCATTGTATATCCTTGCCTCCTTTGTCATAAATTAGTTGACCATAGGTGTGTGGGTTTATCTCTGTGCTTTCTATCTTGTTCCATTGAACTATGTTTCTCTTTTTGTGCCAATACCATATTGTCTTGATTACTGTAGCTTTGTAGTGTAGTCTGAAGTCAGGGAGCCTGATTCCTCCAGCTCCGTTTTTCGTTCTCAAGATTGCTTTGGCAATCGGGGTCTTTTGTGTTTCCATACAAATTGTGAAATTTTTTGTTCTACTTCTGTGAAAAATGGCAGTGGTAGTTTGATAGGGATTGCATGGAATCTGTAGATTGCTTTGGGTAGTAGAGTCATTTTCACAATGTTGATTCTTCCAATCCAAGAACATGGTATATGTCTCCATCTGTTGGTACCATCTTCAATTTCTTTCATCAGTGTCTTATAGTTTTCTGCATACAAGTCTTTTGTATCCCTAGGTAGGTTTATTCCTAGGTATTTTATTCTTTTTGTTGCAGTGGTAAATGGGAGTGTTTCCTTAATTTCTCTTTCAGATTTTTCATCATTAGTGCATAGGAATGCAAGAGATTTCTGTGCATTAATTTTGTATCCTGGAAATTTACCAAATTCATTGATTAGCTCTAGTAGTTTTCTGGTGGCACTTTTAGGATTCTCTATGTATAGTATCATGTCATCTGCAAACAGTGACAGTTTTACTTCTTCTTTTCCAATTTGTATTCCTTTTATTTGTTTTTCTTCTCTGATACCCGTGGCTAGGGCTTCCAAAACTATGTTGAATAATATTGGTGAGAGTGGATATCCTTGCCTCATTCCTGACCTTAGAGGAAATGCTTTCATTTTTTCACCACTGAGAATGATGTTTGCTGTGGTTTGTCGTATACGGCCTTTATTATGTTGAGGTAGATTCCCTCTATGTCCACTTTCTGGAGAGTTTTTATCATAAATGGGTGTTGAATTTTGTCAAAAGCTTTTTCTGCATCTATTGAGATGATCATATGGTTTTTATTCTTCAGTTTGTTAATATGGTGTATCACATTGATTGATTTGCGTATATTGAAGAATCCTTGCATCCCTGGAATAAATCCCACTTGATCATGGTGTATGATCCTTTTAATGTGTTGTTGGATTCTGTTTGCTAGTATTTTGTTAAGGATTTTTGCATTTATATTCATGAGTGATATTGGTATGTAATTTTCTTTTTTTGTAGTATCTTTGTCTGGTTTTGGTAACAGGGTGATGGTGGCCTCATAGAATGGGTTTGGGAGTGTTCCTTCCTCCACAATATTTGGGAAGATTTTGAGAAGGATGGGTGTTAGCTCTTCTCGAAATGTTTGATAGAATTCACCTGTGAAGCCATCTGGTCCTGGACTTTTGTTTGTTGGAAGATTTTTAACCACAGTTTCAATTTCATTGCTTGTGATTTGTCTGTTCACATTTTCTTTTTCTTCCTGGTTCAGTCTTGGAAGGTTATACCTTTCTAAGAATTTGTCCATTTCTTCCACATTGTCCATTTTATTGGCATAGAGTTGCTTGTAGTAGTCTCTTAGGATGCTCTGTATTTCTGTGGTGTCTGTTGTAACTTCTCCTTTTTCATTTCTAATTTTATTGATTTGAGTCCTCTCCCTCTTTTTCTTGATGAGTCTGGCTAATGGTCTATCAATTTGTTTTATCTTCTCAAAGAACCAGCTTTTAGTTTTATTCATCCTTGCTATTGTTTTCTTTGTTTCTATTTCATTATTTCTGCTCTGATCTTTATGATTTCTTTCCTACTTCTAACTTAGGGTTTTGTTTCTTCTTCTTTCTCTAGTTCCTTTAGGTGTAAGGTTAGATTGTTTACTTGAGATTTTTTTGTTTCTTAAGGTAGGCTTGTATAGCTGTAAACTTCCCTCTTAGAACTGCTTTTGCTGCATCCCATAGGTTTTGGGTCGTCGTATTTTCATTGTCATTTGTCTCTAGGTATTTTTTGATGTCCTCTTTGATTTCTTCAGTGATCTCCTGGTTATTTAGTAACATATTGTTTAGCCTCCATGTGTTTGTGTTTTTTACGGTTTTTTCCCTGTAATTCATTTCTGATCTCATGGCGTTGTGGTCAGAAAAGATGCTTGATATGATTTCAATTTTCTTAAATTTACTGAGGCTTGATTTGTGACCCAAGATGTGATCTACCCTGGAGAATGTTCCGTGCGCACTTGAGAAGAAAGTGTAATCTGCTGTTTTTGGATGGAATGTCCTGTAGATATCAATTAAATCTATCTGGTCTATTGTGTCATTTAAAGCTTCTGTTTGCTTATTTATTTTCATTTTGGATGATCTGTCCATTGGTGTAAGTGAGGTGTTAAAGTCAGACACTATTATTGTGTTACTGTCAATTTCCTCTTTTATAGCTGTTAGGAGTTGCCTTATGTATTGTGGTGCTCCTATGTTGGGTGCATATATATTTATAATTGTTATATCTTCTTCTTGGATTGATCTCTTGATCATTATGTAGAGTCCTTCTTTGTCTCTTGTAGCATTCTTTATTTTAAAGTCTATTTTATCTGATATGAGTATCACTACTCTAGCTTTCTTTTGATTTCCATTTTCATGGAACATGTTTTTCCATCCCCTCACTTTCAGTCTGTATGTGTCCCTATGTCTGAAGTGGGTCTGTTGTAGACAGCATATATATGGGTCTTGTTTTTGTATCCGTTCAGGAAGCCTGTGTCTTTTGGCTGGAACATTTAATCCATTCACGTTTAAGGTAATTATCCATAGGTATGTTCCTATGACCCTTTTCTTAATTGTTTTGGGTTTGTTTTTGTAGATCCTTTTCTTCTCTTGTGTTTCCCACTTAGAGAAGTTCCTTAGCATGTGTCGTAGAGCTGGTTTGACGGTGCTGAATTCTCTTCGCTTTTGCTTGTCTGTAAAGCTTTTGATTTCTCCATCGAATCTGAATGAGATCCTTGCCGGGTAGAGTAATCTTGGTTGTAAGTTCTTCCCTTTCATCACTTTAAGTATATCATGCTACTCCCTTCTGGCTTGTTGAGTTTCTGCTGAGTAATCAGCTGTTAACCTTATGGGAGTTCCCTTGTATATTATTTGTCATTTTTCCCTTGCTGCTTTCAAGAATTTTTCTTTGTCTTTAATTTTTGCCAATTTGATTACTATGTGTCTCGTCGTGTTTCTCCTTGGGTTTATCTTACCTGGGACTCTCTGCGCTTCCTGGACTTGGGTGGCTGTTTCCTTTACTATGTTAGGGAAGTTTTTGACTATAATCTCTTCATATATTTTCTCTGGTCCTTTCTCTCTCTCTTTTCCTTCTGGGACCCCTATAATGTGAATGTTCTTGCATTTAATGTTGTCCCAGAGGTCTCTTACGCTCTCTTCGTTTCTTTTCATTCTTTTTTCTTTATTCTGTTTTGCAGCAGTGAATTCCACCATTCTGTCTTCCAGGTCTCTTATCTGTTCTTCTGCCTCAGTTATTCTGCTATTTATTCCTTCTAGTGTAGTTTTCATTTCAGTTATTGTATTGTTCATCTCTGTTTGTCCTTTGATTCTTCTAGGTCTTTGTTAAACGTTTCTTGCATCTTCTCAGTCTTTGCCTCCATTGTTTTTCCGAGGTTCCTGGATCATGTTCACTATCATTATTCTGAATTCTTTTTCTGGAAGGTTGCCTATCTCCACTTCATTTAGTTGTTTTTCTGGGGTTTTATCTTGTTCCTTCATCTGGTACATAGCCCTCTGCCTTCTCATCATGTCTGTCTTTCTGTGAATGTGGTTTTTGTTCCACAGGCTGCAGGACTGTAGTTATTCTTGCTTCTGCTGTCTGCCCTCTGGTGGATGAGGCTATCTAAGAGGCTTGTGCAAGTTTCCTCATGGGAGGGACTGGTGGTGGGTAGAGCTGGCTGTTGCTCTGGTGAGCAGAGCTCAGTAAAACTTTAATCTGCTTGTCTGCTGATGGGTGGGACTGGGTTCCCTTCCTGTTGGTTGTTTAGCCTGAGGCAACCCAACACTGGAACCTACCTGGGCTCTTTGGTGGGGCTAATGACAGACTCTGGGAGGGCTCACGCCAAGGAGTACTTCCCAGAACTTCTGCTGCCAGTGTCCTTGTCCCCACGGTGAGTCACAGCACCCCCCCCTCCTCTGTAGGAGACCCTCCAACAGTAGCAGGTAGGTCTGGTGCAGTCTCCCCTGGGGTCACTGCTCCTTCCCCTGGGTCCCGAAGCGCACACTACTTTGTGCGTGCCCTGCAAGAGTGGAGTCTGTTTCTCGCAGTTCTGTCAAAGTCCTGCAATCAATTCCCACTAGGCTTCAAAGTCTGATTCTCTAGGAATTCTTCCTCCCGTTGCCAGACCCTCAGGTTGGGAAGCCTGACGTGGGGGGCTCAGAACCTTCACTCCAGTGGGCGGACTTCTGTGGTATAAGTGTTCTCCAGTCTGTGAGTCACCCACTCAGCAGTTATGGGATTTGATTTTACTGTGATTGTGCCCCTCCTACCTTCTCACTGTGGCTTCTCCTTTGTCTTTGGATGTGGGGTATCTTTTTTGGTGAGTTCCAGTGTCTTCCTGTCGATGATTGTCCAGCAGCTAGTTGTGATTCTGGTGTTCTCGCAAGAGGGAGTGAGAGCACGTCCTTTCACTCCCTCATCTTGGTTCCTCCTCCCTCTGTTCCATTCTTAATTCTTTCCTAAGTAATTCGTAATTGGAATTTCATTCCAATCAAGCTATGGATAACAGCTAACAGTTTCATATATTAAAATCAATGGATGTATGCATTATGGGAAAGGGCTACTGGGGATTCAGAATTCAAAATAGCAGTTTTTGGCCCTTTGGCAGAGCCTTTGGAAAGACCCTGTCAGAGGGTGCCTTGTGTTTGTAAAATCATGGCAAAGAATACACCACTTACTGTGCGCATATCTGTGTCTGACCTTTGTGTGCTGAGCGGTGCTTCTGAGAGCTGCAGGGAAAAGGGAGGTGTGCCTGCTGGATTTGGCAGTCTTGGTTCTCCCTCTGTGTATGAGTTTCAGCTCGGACACAGTTCAAAAGATGGATTTCATCGGAAGGGCAACCGGTATACTGGAAAGACCACAGTCTTTGGGACCACATGGGTCTCGGACAATGCCGAACCTGTCAAAGTGATATTTTCCTCAGTTGTAAAATGGGAGTATGAGCTCTTGGAGTCAGGAACCTTACAAGCACTGTGCACAACATTAAGTGAATAATAGATTTTCTATTTTATGTACACAGCACCTCCTCAAACTACGAATGATTGCCAATTCTTTTTTTAGGGATGGAAACAAATGGGTTCTGAGAGGGTTTTAATTTGTCCAAAGCTTTTCAGGCAGTTAGGACTTGAATCGTAGACTCCCTGACTCCAAAGTCCATATGCTTGACCATGATGTTATACTGTCTAATTATCCCAAATTTGCTGTGGCTAGAAGTAAGGTAGAAATAATGTATGTACAGCACTTAGCACAGTCCCTAGGGCATGCTACATACTCGAATGTAGAAGCTATTATTATTCATTATTTATCTTATTGATGATTTCTCTCTGTATTTAATAGCAAGTTATTTAAGGGAGAGTAAAAATTACAACTTTCTGTCTGGGGGAGGCAGTTGATATCCCAGATGTTTTTTGTTTTGTTTCACTTTTCTCCATATTTATATCTGTGGCAGAACTTCAGTGTCTTCCAAAAGATGTCTTCCCTTTTGTATGTATAACCCTAGCTAAACCACATCATTAAATAGGAATTTTACTTCTATTCCTCCCTGAATATTTACATGAGAATCCTGAACCTTAAATTCTCCTGTGCCTTGGTGGAGACCTTAAACTCCTGATTAATTTAACAAGCATTTATTGATCCTTACTTTGCATCACAGTTGGCTTCTTTGTCTCACCACATTCCAAAGTGCACATCAAATCCTGATGGCTACGTTCTCCATGGTAGAAGCAGTAATGAATTAGTATAGTATTTACCCAGTTGCCTTGCTGTCAACATGGTGGTCAGGCATAAATTCGAAGGCAGTCCGTTATTTACTTCTTCAGCAAAGTTGTATTGAGCATCCCCAGTGTGATAGGCAGGATACTATAAGCTAGGGGTACAATTTTTCAAAAGAGAAATATTTTCCTGTTTCTATGGAGTCAGTAATCCAGCGGCGGAGGGGGGGTAGGGGATAGACAACAAAAAACAAGTAAGTAGCAATTGTTTTAAGATTTATGAGGAAAACAAAATGAGATGAGATGGTGAGAAATTACAGAGGAAAGTCTAATTTAGATATTATTATTGTAGAAGCTGTTTCTAAGACCTAAAGAAGCTAGCCATGGCAAGAGCAGGGAGGAGGATGTTTCAAACCAAAGGGATGTGAATGCAGAGTTTCTAAGGCAGAAAGGTTGATATGCTGAAGGAGCAGAAGGAAGGCTAACACAGTTGGAGGAGTAAGGAGAGGAGAGAGTTACAGGCTGAGCACAACTTGTACTCAAGTACAGCGTGTTGAGTACAACACCTACAAGCGTGTCTGAATAGGTAATATTGATGGCCTGGGGTTTTATCCCAAATGAGCTAGGAAGTCAGGGAAAAAACTTAAGGTGGGAGAGACTATATATTGGGTTTTTTTGTGACTGATGTGTAAAAAATAAATGGACCATATTAGGGAACAGCAGTGGGAGCCGGGAGATCACAGAGGGACCTGCTCAGGGGTTTGAGTGACAGATGATGGCAATTCCGAATGGGATGGTGGTGGGGAAGATGGAGAGGTAAGAGACTGGGAAAGTGTTTTGGAGGTACAGTTGGCTGGAGCTGCTGAGACAACTCTTGGGAGCAGGAAGAGGAAGAGAGAGAGAAATCGATGATGATTCTTGGATTTCTGTTGGAGTGCATTTTTTAAAAAAACATGTTAGTCTTGCCAAGATCATAAAGTAAGTCCTTAGCATGGATGGAGGGTGGTGGAGGAATGCATCACAAGAAGGAAAAGGAAATGAGACCTAACGTGTATGGAGCCCCGAAAGTATGTCAGGGACTATGCTAAACTGGCATATACTATTTAATCTACTTGATAGCAATCCTATAAAGTAAATATTATGACATACACATTTTACATACAAGGAAAAGCCTTAGGGAAGTTAAATAACTCACCAAAGGTCATAGAGTTGGCAAATAAGGGAGACAGCAATTGAACCAGATCTATTTCTTTCTGAAGTCTCATCTCTTTCTACAACAGTGTGCTATTTCCGAGAGCTAAGATAATGCCACAGAGCTCAATACTTTATTCCTTGAAAAGTGACTAGCATTATGCTAGGCATCTGTTGAATATTCATTACATACTGGTTAAGTAATAGATTTGAATCATCAGTGCAAACATTTGCCTTTACTGAAATGCCAAAGGTTTCAAAGGCTATGAACCTAAAATATATAGTATATTTCAAGATGGGTTGATCAAAACAGTAGACAGGGTCTTCCCTGGTGGCGCAGTGGTTGGGAGTGGGCCTGCCGATGCAGGGGACACGGGTTCGGGCCCCGGTCCGGGAGGATCCCACATGCCGCGGAGCGGCTGGGCCCGTGAGCCGTGGCTGCTGGGCCTGCACATCCGGAGCCTGTGCTCCGCAACGGGAGAGGCCACCACGGTGAGAGGCCTGTGTACCTCAAAAAAAAAAAAAAAAAAATTAGACAGAATATTAATGGCAAAGTTAGAAAAAATTTATTTCCTCCCCTCGCCAAGAAACTTGGTGGCATAAAGCATGCGTTCTCCCGAATCCCCAAAATATTTGAAACTTTAAATACAAGGCATGCTAAAAGATGCTAACAGACGTTCCAAATCGTTGGTGTTGGAAGAGTTGAGAGGAAGGGAGAGAATTCCCTGTATACTCAGCTGGTCAGAGGATTACATGATGTGTTTGGAAAGATGACTTCTGTTGTATTTAGCTTTGTATGTCTTTGTTTATAGCATGCTCTGGGGCATATTATTCTGAGTCTAATACACTTAGAATTTGAGCATCTTTACCTTGGACAAAGAACTACATGGAGCTTATATAGAAAAGAGGACACCTTCATAGACGAAGTTATTAAAACTCTGGGGAGGAGTTTACAAATTGTAAAACAACAGGTCCAATTTGCAGGGTGTGTGTGTGTGTGTGTGTATTTATGTGTGTGTGTGTGTGTGTGCATGTGTACACACATACATATGTAAATATATGTGTTTGGGGAGGGAGCAAAGGATGTAATTTTTTAATGTTTTGGGGCAAAATATATCACTCCCTAGATTGACACAGCCTCTGCCACTCCTTTTTGTCTTAATACAACCATGTCACCTACATATAATAACTGTCTTGCCTTTCAAGGTGGTTTAGTTTGCAATGGATGTATTACACATGGTCACCTTCGATTTCTACATCTAACTGCAAGAGTTTATCAGAATGATTTATCTGCATTATATGAGTATGACCTGACTTTCTGGAACCAGTTTATATGAGTGCAGTCAGCTTTCTGGAAAAAATTAAGTACTCTTTCATATACTGTCAGGTAATATGTACGCCTTATACATATTAATTCACATAATGCTCCTAGCAACCCAGTGAAGTAGGAACTATTATTATCCCTTTATTACAGGTAAGAAAACAGTATAGTGAGCCTCAGAGATATGGAGTAACTTGTCTTCAAGCTAATAAGGTACACAGCCAGCATTCCCACTTAGGCACTCTGCGTTTCAAGCAAGCCTTCACCTGTTGTTTGTATTGTCTTGTTGTAATAACAACCCCCCTCGTGTCTTCTGCTTGGCAGCCTTGCACTGGCATAAAATAAAGAATTGTCCAGAGTATCACAGCAAATCAGGGGCAACTACAGAACAAGAAATCTGAAACAGGAAAGCCGGGTACTATTCCCCAGTCTTTTGAGATTAGAACTTGCAGACCATGTAACCTAGGTATGTGAATTCAAGAAAATAGAGGCAGGTATCCGGGTAGACACAAGCCTAAAGTCCAGATGATGGCAAGGCCAGGTCATGGATCTAGAAACCAAAGGGGATTCTGGTTCTAAAAAACTTCTCCAGGCAGAAACTGCTTTTATGATATCAGCAGGAACCCTGGCTGGCTTTATCTAGACCAGGGTTTCTAAGCCTCAGCACTGTTGACATTTTGGGCTGCAAAAGGCTCTTCTGTGCCCTGTAGGATCACTGGTCTTTACCCAGTAGATGTGAGTAGCAACCCACGTAAATACCAGTTATGACAATCTGAAAACATTTGCCAAATGTCCCCACTGACAACCACGGATCTAGATGAAGAAAGGATGCAAGAGAATCCATTCCTTCATTCAACAAATGCTTGCTAAGTGCTACTCAGTTTTCAGTATCATGCAACTTCAGGTCTTTCTTATAAACGTTTCAGTAAAAGAGGACTCTTGAATTACAGCATTAATCTGGAGACTTCAGACAACATGGCGCTGTTGAGGAAGGCATGTGCTCTGGGTCTAATCCATTTCGGGTTTGAGCATCTTTACCTCGGGCAATTCACTACCTACCTTGAACCACAGATGTCCCTCTCTGAAAACTAGAGATGATAGTAATAACGCCTAACATACAGGTTTGTTGTGAGGATTAAATGGGATAATAAAAGTAAGAGGCTGGGCCAAGTGCTAGACACACAGGAAGTGCTTACTCTGACCTTATGGTAGGTGATGTCTGTCATATCCAGGGGGACCCAGAGATACTCTTTGGTGCTCTGAAGCAGTGCTAGCTGACCCTGTTTCTATGGCTTTACTCTTAGGACAAGCGTCAAAAAGTGGCCACTGAAGTGATCATTCTGTGATAGTAGGAAAACTTCCACAAAATCTGGTAGACCCTGTGGGTGGACTGGCTTCATTACCACCGCAATTTTGTTGTTAAAGGATTTAAGAGATTAACAGCATCTCTTCAGGAAGCAGCTTGGAAAGCTCAGCTGGGTGTATTCCAGTGAATAGGGATTTTCTGAATTAAATCTCTTCTCTGAGAAGCAAGAGATATGTGTAAGTATGAAGTAAGGAGGGGGACCTCAGTTTCAGGTTAACAAGGAGTTGGTTACTTAGGCTAAGTGATATCCACCAGTCTAGGAGGCATTAGCAAGAGTGTCAGAGAGAGGCAACAGGCAGGTCGCGTCATTATCCTTCCTCTCCCTAGTCAGGGGAAGCAATTTGAATATCTTGCATTAAAGAGCTAGCCTAGTTAAGGCTGGCTTTCTGATCCTCAGTTCTGTGAGTAATTTCCTGGGGGAACTTGGATGGGCCACTCATCCTACCCGGATATCAGTTTACCTCTCACGTAATTAAGAGAAATATTTGAGAACTGCCAGATTGTGAAATTCAATTTCCAGTCCTTTCTTTCCCTGCAAGTCTGGAATGCCTGGCCATGGGTCTCCTGTATCCCACATGTCTCAGTCTGAACCTTCCAAACAATCCACAGTGAGAGCTCCAGAGGGTTGCAGATGAGGGGTGAGCTGTGGATGACCAGAGGAAGCCCTCTTTTCATTCCCTAAAAGTAGAATTTTCTGAATTATAACCACCCACTACAGATTGGGAACAGGACAGTATAGTAATAACAGTTGTCTGGATACTGAAGGAAGAGTCTAGTTTGGGAGAAAAGAAAAGGACATTTATCTAGGGTGAAAAGTAAAAATAACTTGCTTTGCCTTTTGGGGCATCTCGGGTTCAGCCCCTACAGGAGGCCCTCATAGGCAGTGTTCGCCGTCCCTGTGTCTTCAAAATGTTGAATTTGAAGGTTTTTAGGTAAACGTGTATAGTCCCATCACTTCTAAGTATCACCACTCACTATTGTTTGGCCCATGAAGACATTTGAGTTTTGTTTCCACTGAGTTTGAAATAAGACCAGTGCTAGCATGTTGGCAGGAGCAAATGAACTAGCAAAACAAAAAGAAAGGTCACAGTGGTTTTACTCTTGGCCAAAAGGATAAAAAGCAGCTTTTTCAAAGGTGAAGGAAAAAGTAACTGCACTAGACAAGGACAACATTTTCTCCATAAATATGGGCGTTGCGATGTTTTATCAGGAAGTGATAGTGATAATTATTAATATTATTCTGCATTATGAGCTTCAACATGTATGTGCATAAAACTAATAATAGGAATAACTATAATCATTACTATTATCACTGACCATGTTAACTAGCCTTTACTTTGTTTTCCTTAATCTTAACACTCAGAGATAGATATGAGTAGTCTCACTTTTTAGGAAAGGAAACATATTAGCAAGATGAAGTGACTTGCCTAAGGTCACACAGCTGGTAAGGGAAGAAGTCTAAGTCGTCTTCTGACTGGGTGACCGATTCAAACTCTGGCTGTGCCACTGAGTTTTGTGTCCTTTTAAGCATGTCAGGGTATTTGACTGAAATAAAGAGGTTGGACCAGATAGTTCTTCAAACGTCTCCTTGCTTTAATATCCCATTATTCTAGGTAGTAAATTTTTAAGTATGTATATCCCATGAAATGAAATACATAATAATATAAAGAGACTTCTGTGAGTTTGAACTGAATGCCAGGGGCAGCAGATTATACTTGCCCACACTCAAGCTTTATCAACAAGTCATGTCCGTGGCTACGGTGAAAAGAAAGAGGAATGCATGGCTACGGTGAAAAGAAAGAGGAAAGAAAGAGGAGTAGGTTAACGTGGAGTCAGGAGCCTCAGGGTTCCTATCCCAGCTTTGCCACGGCAACCGTGGCTGTGACCAAGACACTGAGCCTCTCTGAGGCCTCAGTTTTATCATCTAGCAAATGGGAATCACACATGCGCAGCTTGTCACACGGTTGTTTGGAGGCAGAAGCTTGCGAGTATGGGTTGGGGCGTCCAACCCTGGGGGATGCTGAAGGAGTGTTGAGGTTACAGAGTAAATGGAATGAAGAGGGAGTTCACTGCAGGAAACCTGGCTTCGGCTTCTGGTTCTGTAACTAATTAGCAAATGTGTCATGCAGGCGTCAGTTTCTTCATTTGAAAAATGGATGCATCAGTCTAGATCAGCATTTCTAAACTATCTGTCAAGGATGAGTATCCTTCCAAAATGTCTGAGAGATATACATTTGGAAAACAAAGCATACTCTATTCCCCTCTTTGATATTAGCCTCGGCATAGTCTGAGATGCTCTGTAGTAAAGAAACACATTTAATTTTATAGAACTCATTTTCCAAATTAAGTTGACCGTGCAGCTCTTTTCTCTGGAATACTTGTTAACATGTCATGAAACATAATTGGGAAATTCAAGGTCAGGTGGGTGTAGTTCTCTGAGGAATTATAAAGAGAGATTATGATTTATCTGTTATATCTATATCTACAAGGGTCAGGGACCACTTTTCTTTCTTTTCCTCTTTTTTGTATCTCTGTTTATAAAATTAAGTTTGCCTTCTTAGTTGGCAGGCCGATGGGCATGTATATATGTGTGTTTGTTTTATCAGCAAGTATTTTGAACACCATTGTGTCTACTACTGTGGTAGATTCTGTGGACAATGGAAGAACAATATAAAATAGAGTCCTTTAACCTCCATTGTGGACTTTACTGTCTATGAAGGAAGTCCAGGTGCTGAATAGTTTTCAGATTATTTTATTTCACTGAATTCTATGGCACTAAATGTGATAGAAGGCAAAAATGGAGATTTTCATGGGCTCAGGTAATTAGAGAAAACTTTATGGAATAAATGGAATTTTGTCTAGACTTTGAAAAATTGTGACATATGGTGTCAGGTAGAAATAATATGGAATAGTCAGGAATGGAGCCAGGATCTGAAGGGCATGAAAAGTATCTGCACTCGTTACAGTGAACCCTAATAGCCATCATTAGTTATTGAGCAAAGAAATAGCAAGGAGAAAATGAGGTTTAGTGGAGAGTCATCTGGGAGGTGAGATGAGCAGGGCCTTTGGTGTAATCCCAGGACAGGTGACTGGATATAGTAAGGCATTGTCATGCAGGAAGAAGTACGTTGGATTTCAAACAAGAAAAATTGCATTTGTGTCCCAATTCTTTGATTTAAAAAATGTCCTCCCCTTTATAAATATTTTATAATTAATTTAATGATTTATTTTAAAGTAATAGTTTCACATTTTGGTCCCCCTTCTGCTTCAGCTACCCATTTCCCCTCCAGAGAAGCAATTATAATTACCAATGTCTTACACATCCTTCCAGAGAAAGTTTCTCAACCTCAGCATTGTTGACATTTGGGGATGGATAAGTCACTGTTGTGGGGCTGTCTTGTGTGTCGTAGGATGGTTGGCAGCACCTTAACCTCTACCCGCTGGAGGCTAACACTCCCTCCTCCTCAGCTGTGATCATCAAAATACCTCCCAACAATGCCAGATTCCCCCCCGGGGGACAAAATGACCCTGATGGAGAACCACTGTTCCAGAGGTGTTTTATAATGAGGAATCACTGTACTAAAAGGTGGAGGCAATGTTGATAGGATTTTTACACCAACAAAAGAGTGAGAAGATCGAAAATTGTCAAGGACTCCAGTCTGTGTAAGTGGAAGAAGACTAAAATCTCTGTCAGTTACGATGCTTTGGGCTGCAAGTATCAAATATGCAGACTTAAACTGACGTGAACAAGAAGGAAACCTATTAGCTCACTTGACATGTGGTCTTGAGATAAGTCAGACTCCAGGTTTGATTGATGCAGTAGCTTTCAGGGTCATCATGGACTCAGTTCTTTCTGGGCTTTGGCCTGTCACCCATCGCATTGGGCTGATTCCCCTCCGGGCTGTGAGATGGCTATCAGCAGTAACTGTGTCTAACCACTTCCTTATTTGTGCCCAGAGGTAGACACACAGCCAGATGCACTGAAGATTAGCAATGCTTCTTTCCCAGGAACCATCGGAAATCCTCTCTTCATGTGTTCCTGGCCCAAACTAACTTAGTACCCTGCCCTACACCCCATTCCCTGAGCCTCTCTGACCACATAGATAAGATCTGTTTTGTAGAGTGGATATTGCATTCTTAACCACAGTAGCCCCCATACAGTCTTTGGAAGGAAAAAACATAATCAGGCAAGTATGGAATACAATGAGTTCAGGGTAATACCTCATGCATTTTGAGCCAGTCACCATTCACATAGATTGAGTCTTTGGGTCAGTGAGAATACTGAATTGAATATAAGCCAGATCGTGAAAACTCTCAAAGGAGGAATGTACTGAGCATGTGTGCAAAGAGAAAAGAGCACAGAGGGCCAGAGACTGTAATCTTGGAGGAAATTGGATGTTGATAATTAAGGCAAAGGTGTGAGAGATACAGTGTTGCTTGGAAACAGAGCTGGCGCAGCCACCTGCTGGGCGTGTGATCTTGGCCAATTCACTTTTCCTTTCTGTTTTGTTTTCCTTATTTATAAGATTGGGAGAGTAAAACCTTCCTCATAAGTCTGGTGAAAGGGTTAAATAAGGCAGTGCACACACAGCACTGAATGAAGTGATGGATGTCAGGGAGCGTCATGACCCGTCACTAGTGATGGTAGGTGAGGTGCCTGTTACTGAGCTGGGAGGAGTAAAAGGAGTGAGGAGGGGGGAGTAAAGGGGGCTCTGGAAGAGCAGGGCAGGTGCCTGTGAGCTTGCAGGAGGGGACGGCTGCTGCAAGCATCCTAGAAGAACTTTAAATAACACTCTAAAATACCCTATATCTGGGTAAGCGTTACAGAACTTTAAATTTTAGCTCAGCCCTGAGCTATATAAGGTCCTGCCAATTTACAAAAATTGCCAACTCAGACAGGAAGTTATTTTGACCATCTTTCTCTTCCCACTACTCATTCCCTTTCCTATGTCAACAGACAATGTCCACAATTTTTTAAAATATCAACTTAAATCTGGGAAATACGTTCTGTGTTTTTAGAAATGTTCAATATTCCATGAGCATTTAAATATTTACCTTGCCCAAAATACAGTGTCATCTTTGATCACAGATTGGTACTAAAGGAAAAAACATCTGTTGCATGTTTGTTTGTTTTTTGGGGGTTTTTTTGTGGGTTTTTTTTGCGGTACACGGGCCTCTCACTGTTGCGGCCTCTCCCGTTGCGGAGCACAGGCTCGGGACGCGCAGGCTCAGCGGCCATGGCTCACGGGCCCAGCCGCTCCGCGTCATGTGGGATCCTCCCGGACTGGGGCACGAACCCGTGTCCCCTGCCTCTGCAGGCGGACTCTCAACCACTGCACCACCAGGGAAGCCCTGTTTGTTTGTTTGTTTCAGTAAAACAGAGTGTAGAGTATGTCCATCATCAAAGCAGGATAAGCTCAGATTGTCAGCCTAGATACAAACGTGGTGGTATTTTGTAGCCCTGGATTTTATAAACCATTTAAAAATGTGATTCTGCTGTTTAGCATACTCGTCTACAAATATTCGTCCATTCCATCAAACACACTTTTCTCAAGCACCTGCTCTGTGCAGGGCATGGACTTGTTTTGGTGCCCGTACAGAGATTCCCAGGTAAGGTAGAGGGTAGGGACCTAGAAGGACTTAGCACTTACAAGGCATGTGTTCCACTCCAGTAAATGAACAGGGAATAGGCTCTACTAGTTAGAAGGGTGTGGATTATCTTGTCTAATTCACTTAAGCACCTTGTTGCACTATGCCACGTTTACTGTGTCTACTATTAATGGGGGCATCAGTTTCTCTTTGGTTACATGATTTTTAGGTACTTTGTTTAAATACTGAGTGTTCATTAATAGCCTCTCAAGCTCTTGGCTTTCCATGCCGTTGCCTAGACTCAGAGCTAATAGGTGGGTGAACTGAAATTCTTGTCTAATTCTGACTGTGGTACCCAAACCCTTTCTGCAAGTAACTCTGCTTCAGAGGTGGACAAGAAGTAATCACTGCCTCCAAGAAATTTACTGCCTCATAGGCAGGTGAAAACAACACAAATAACCCTTATCATCATCATAAAAACAAAGCGTACTGAGCCCTTACTAGAAAACAGGCACCGTTCCAAATAGTCTACATACATTAACTCATTCACAGCAAGCCCCATGCGGTTTCTACCATTATGAGACCAGTTCCACAGAGGGGGGAAATAGAGGCACAGAAGAAGTAAGTAAAAGCTGATACCCAGAGTTAGAAAGAGGTGAATCCAGAGTTTAAAACCAGTGAGTCTTTGTTAAAGCTCATTACCGCCTTGCCACCTCTCATAACCATACTTCAAGGTTACAAGTACATGGCTGCTAAGAGAAGTACAGATAAACTGTATTTCTTACCTGAGTAAATGGGGAAGGCCTGGCGGGAGGAAGTGGGATTTGATCCAGTCTTTAAGGAACAGGGAGGATCTGGTTGTGTAGAGCTAGGGAAATGGGCATTCAAGGGTAAGGGCTTTCCAGCTTTGAGCAAAAAGGGAAGAGATGCTGGTGTCTATGCGAGGTAGTTGTTTCACACTCTGGAGGGTTTGGTGATGAGATACAGGCTGGCTTTGCTCCCCTCCCACCCCCAGCCTCACTGCCACCATTTACGCCTGTGCACTGCGAACCTGGGACACGCTGGCAACCCCGGGAGAGCTGACTTTATGTCCATTGATTTATCCTCAGACGCCTCTGTCCAAAGATACATCACCAAGCACTCCTGCTCCCAGAGTCAGTGGACGGAGGTTTATGACTTAATTTTACTGGTTCGCTTGTGCAGACAGGTGGCTTCAGTTGTGGAGGAGTCATTTGAAATAAAACATCATTATTAGATTCCCTCTCCCTGAGCCCCCTCTCTTGGCCCGTGGTTCCCTCTGAGTCAAGAGTCAAACCAGGACCTCCTGGAGGACTTTTCCTCTGTGGACTAAAGACGGTCCTTTATTAGCAAATAGAAATTTAAGAACTGGGCACATGTAAAAGAAATTTAAGTATGTTTTCTAATGTGGTGTTGAAGGATTTAGGGATTATCGTGCTGCACAGAGACGGCACTGAATTTTTCACTTTGTTTATTCTGCCTTGGTAGGTCATCTCCTTTGTTCCAGTGAAGTAAACAGTTCTGAGATAGAGAGAGGCAGTGTTCAAGAGGGGCATGTCACGTAGTTCCTTCATGACACGACTGTCTTGCTCTTCCAGTATTCCTTCTGTCATCACCTATTATCCTTGTTCCTCATACCTGAACATGATCATGCCTCCAGATCTCTTCTGACCTTGTCCCCATAGTCACCAAAACCCCTGCCTCCCGCACCCCAGTAACACAAGCATCCTCCAACTCAGGGCCTTTGTGCTTACCGCTCTTGCTGCCTGGGAAGTTTTTAGCTGAGATATCTGTCTTATCCTCTCTCCTTATCCAGATCTCTGCCCACATTCTCAGGACATCAGAGTATCATTCCAATGAAAAATTTGCCATTCCTAACACTTAAACCTTGTTGTATTTTTCTTCTTAGCACTGATCACTGCTGGACATGTTAATTATTTGCTTTCTTTCTGTCTCATTACACTCGGTACCTACTTTTCTGTTTTGTATTCTTTATCTTCTTTCTTTTTTTTAGTTTATTTTTGGCTGCGTTGGGTCTTCGTTGCTGGACGCGGGCTTTCTCTAGTTGTGGCGAGTGGGGGCTACTCTTCATTGAGGTGCACAGACTGCTCGTTGCAGTGGCTTCTCTTGTTGCGGAGCAGGACTGTAGGTGCACGGGCTTCAGTAGTCATGGCACGTGGCTCAGTAGTTGTGGCTCGCGGGCTCAGTAGTTGTGGCACACAGGCTTAGTTGCTCCGCGGCATTTGGGATCTTCCCGGACAAGAGCAGGGACCTGTGTCCCCTGCATTGGCACGCGGGTTCTTAACCACTGCGCCACCAGGGAAGTCCCTGTATTCTTTATGTTTAATGCCTGACCCACAGTGAAAACTTGATAGTCATTGAATGAACGGAAAGAATGTGAAATGGAAGAAGTGTGAAATGGAAAGAATGAAGGAGAAAAGGGAATGAAGAAGGAAAGAAAGAGGAAGGAAGAAAGAAAGAAAGCATACACAATTCTGCTTGTTCCATGTTTGTTAGCTTAATCACGTCGCAGTGACATCTGGTTCTAAGAGATACCTCTCCTAGTCTAGCACCGTCTCCAGCAATACTTGCTGTTATACCCCTTGATCCAGAATTCACCATTTCCTCGTTTTTCTATTCCATGCTTTCCTACATTTTACTTTTCCTCATAACTTCTACCAACTTTTTCCCATTCTTCAAAAGGCTGATGAAAGTATCTCACCATAAAGCCTTTCCTGACTAACGGGAATGAATGACCTGTCATGGAGGCATTTGATTTGGCCTGTTTCCCTCTAAGGGATGGCATCGGCCTTTGTCCACAGCATGGACAGCTGTAAGCAGATCATCCCCTCTGTGGATTTGCCATTCAGTATTGAGAATCAACTAGAATTCATGCTACAGACAGATAAGTGTATGTTTCTCTCGAACCTTACACTTCCCTCTTCACTCCCCTGATGGCATCTGGGTGAGAGACTGTAGGACAAATGTGTAAATAGGTTTTCTCTCAGTTTCCAACTCAAATAGCTTGGTCCTGTCTGCCTGGAGTACTGTGTTAAGAGAAACTGGGAAACTGAATCTGAGCCCAGTAGAGAAAGTGGGTGTTTATCGATTAGCAATGCCTGCTTTAGGCACAGGGTGGAGAACTGGTGGTACCACAGTTTCCCGTTTGCCATCGTACCCTAGTAGGATCTCACATTCTGTATTTTTATTTCTGATTAACTAACTCAGAGCAAGCATGCTTCTGTTACTCACTCATCTTTTAATAGAATCAAGTGTAAACAGAAGACTTTTTTGTTTTTACCATATATGGTTCAAGTATAAATGGGTTTGTAGGCCCTGTGAATGGGGAAAAGCAGCCGACCTACTAAGAAATAAGGATTAGCTCATTCAAAAATAAGAATTTTTTCCTGGAGTCAACCTGGAGTATCTCCATCTGTTATTTCTGAGATAGCAATAATATTATTAATGATAATAATAACACTAATAATAATATAGGCCACTTTACAGTAGAGCACAGCCATCCTCTGTGTTTGTCATCAGCCCAGAATACTTTTAGATTTTTTTTTTCAGAATCCTCTTTCATCTATAAATTCATCTAAACCCTTACCAAACCTAATTTCTTATTTAGCTCATTGCCCCTTAAAGGATACCAAGCCATACCAATGTATATCTTCATTCAGATACCCTAAAATCACTTGTTGGCATACTTTGAAAAAGGTCCCCTGAGTTTATCCCTTTGAAGACAAGTCATGATTAGTTGGACTTGCAATAGGGATTGCATTGAATCTGTTGATCAGGTAGGTGAATACTGCCATATTCACAGTATCAAGTCTTCCAATCCATGAACACAAGATGTTTTTCCATTTATTTCGAGCTTTAATTTCTTTCAACAATGTTTTGTAATTTTTAGTGTACATGTCTTACACTTCATTGGTTAAATTTATTCCTAAGGGTTTTTTAAAATGCTATTACCAGTGGAATAATTTTTCAAAATCTCTTAAGGTTTAGATGTTTCTCCTTTTGAAGATTCATCTTTTCTGCCTGTAAATTCCCATTCATACCTTCATAATTCTTCTTTCTATAGAGCTATAATTCATATAACATAAAATTTTAGTTTTTAAAGCATATGCTTCGATGGTTTTTAGTATATTCACTATATTGCGTAACAATTACCACTGTCTATTTCAGAACACTGCCATCACCCCAGAAAGAAACCCCACACCCTTCAGCAGTCACTGTTCATTCTCTCTTCCCTACCACCGTCCCCGACAATCCCTGATCTGCTTTCTGTACCTATAGATTTGCCCATTTACATTTTATATAAATGGGATCATATGTAATATGTGGCTTATCGTGTCTGACTTTTTTCACTTAGCATCATGTTTTCAAGGTTCATCCACATTGTGGCATGTACCCGCACTTTATTCCTTTTTGTGACTGAATTAAATATTCTGTCATTTGGATGTATCCCATTTTGTTTATTCGTTCGTCGGTTCAGAGACATTTGAGTTGTTTCGTGTCTTGGTTATTATGAATAATACTGCTATGAATATTCATGTCCAAGTTTTTGTGTGAACATATGTTTTCAGTTTTCTTGGGTGTGTACCTAGGAGTGGGATTGCTCAGTCATATGGTAGTTTTATGTCCCTGCCAAACTGTTTTCAACAGTGACTACACCATTTTACATTCCTACCAGCAATTCCTACCAGCAATTAAAAGTGTTCTAATTGCTTCATGTCCTCACCACTACTCAATGTTTTCTGTTTTTTGTTTCTATTATAGCCATTCTAATGAGTTTGAAGTATTATCTCACTGTGGTTTCTATATGCATTTCCTGGATGACTAATGATGTTGAGCATCTTTTCATGTACTTATTAGCCATTTGTATATCTTCTTTAGAGAAATGTGCATTCAAATCTGTTGTCCACTTTTTAATTGGATTATTTGTCATTTTATTGTTTAGTTATAAAAGTTCTGTATGTAATCTGGATACTAGACCCTTTTAAGGTATGTAACTTGGAAATATTTACTCTCATTCTGTGAGTTGTCTTCACTTTCTTGATAGGGTCCTTTGCCACCAAAAAATGTCTTTATATTTTGATGAAGTCCAACTTACCTATTTTTTTCTTTGATGGCTTGTGTTTCTGGTATCATATCTAAAAAGCTTAATCGCAGGTCATTCATATTTATACCCAGATGTTATTGTCATATTTGGTAGTTTTAGCTCTTACATTTAGACCTTCTGTCCATCTTTAGTTAATTTTTTAATATGGCATGAGGCAGGGGGGCAAATTCATTCTTTTGCCTGTGGACATCCAGTTATCCTGGCACCATTTGTTCAAAAGACTATTTTTTCCCCCACTGAATGATTTGGGTGTCCTTGTTGAAAATCAACTGTAAATGTGTGGGTTTATTTCTGGACTCTTGATTCTGTTCCATTGGTCTCTATGTCTGTTCTTATACCAACACCACACTTGATTTCTGTAGTTTCGTAGTAAGTTTTGAAATCAGTAAGTATGAGGCCTCCAAACTTGTTGTTTTTCAAGATTGTTTCAGCTATTTAGAATCCATTGCCTTTCCACATGAATTTTAAGATCAGCGTGTCTATGTCCGATAAAAAATCAGTTGGAATTTCAGTGGGGATTGCACTGAATCTGTTGATCAGTTAGGGGAATATCGCCATGTTAACAGTATCATGTCTTCCAATCCCTCAACACAAGATGTTTTTCCATTTATTTAGCTCTTTAACTTCTTTCAACAGTGTTTTGTAATTTTCAGTGTACATGTCTTACACTTCTTTGGTTAAATTTATTCCTAAGAGTTTAAAAAATTCTGTTATCAATGGAATTGTTTTCCAAAATCTCTTAAGCTTTAGGCATTTGTCCTTTTGAAGATTCATCTTTCCTGCCTGTAAATTCCCGTTTCTTAAGTCAATGATCACAGCTCGTATGTGTGTTTATTTGCCTGAACAGTGACTTTAATGTGTGATACCTAAACACTTTCTGATACAGACGATGAGGGAAAAAAATAAACAGATGCCAGGAATGGGCCCAGGATCAGGCTCCATAAACTCATTTACCTGCCTCCAAATAAGCTAAGCCCAGTCAATCTTAGTGTGTTCCCTAGTAGAGCAGGGGATACCTTAAGAAGATTAAATTACTCCTGGTTATTTGTCACCTAAAAGCTTCCATATCATTTTTGTCACAGTCTCTCCCCTTTTTTTTTTTTAACATCTTTATTGGAGTATAATTGCTTTACAATGGTGTGTTGGTTTCTGCTTGATAACGAAGTGAATCAGCTATACAGATACATATATCCCCATATATCCTCCCTCTTGCGTCTCCCTTCCACCCTCCCTATCCCACCCGATATAGTCTCTCCCTTGAAGGATCCTTTTTTTAGAAGTTATTCTTTCCTGTGATTTTCTAGACTCCCACTATCCCAATATCCGACTCAGATCTACCCATCCTTGTTACTCTCCTACTGCCATATTCTGGAGTTTTTCTTCCTTCACTGTATCCCTCTGTGTACAGTAGAATCTACAAACCAGGGAAATCATGCATGGTTAGCAATGGCTTAAAATGGCTTCCAACTAATGCTGAGATCCTCGTGGGTTGGAAACTTTATTTAATTAATTTTTGCATTCCTGTAGCTCCTCTGTTTTGCTGGAGTCTGTGCTAGATAAATGTTTGTGAAATGAACAGGACAAGAATCTTTAGACCCAAGCTAGTTTAAAGTAGGGTAAGAACCAACGTGAAGTCAAATTATATACATTTTACTTTTGGCTTGGTTGAGACATATATTGGACCTTTCTTAAACATTTTCTTTTTTGATGGAAAACTACATAAATGAGGACATAATGTGAATATTTTTGCAGACTTACAGGAAGTAGCCACTTTTCTGTAATGGTGGTTATAGGTTATACACCAAAGGACCATATTTACAAATACAGAGCCGTATGTCCTACTACGTCATAATTTCTATTGTTTAGAGACATAATGTCACAGAATTAAGAGGGCATTGATGATGCGGTCTTAGTGTGTCTACTCTTAATTGCCAGTGCTTTCCCCACTTTTAGTGATTTTTCTGGCTGTGGAGGATGAGTGCCTTTGATTTCCCCCTTTTTTTTTTTTAACTAGTGGGTACTCTTTATTTGAAAAACTCAACTGTGGCTCTGAAATTCCCATCTGCAGAATATTTCTATCTTCTAAATATTTTCCCAGGAAGCCATCAGTTGGTTGATCATTTCCAGCCTGCAACCGCATAGTTACATCTGCAGCTGAGGAGGATGTTGAAGACTCCGTAGCAGCACCATCTGTTGTTCGCAGAATGTTTTCTTTCAGATAAAGATGGGGGGTGTTAGTCATAATTAGGCAAGTTGCATGCTAGGATCAGAAGCTGATAGGATTTACCAGATTTCTGCACCAGTAAGTACTTCTGGCCCTATGGGTATTCATAAATTCAGGGGGAGTTAAAACTAACACTGCTATTGTTGGTTATAATTTTTCGTACTAGCACAGGAGTCAGCAAAGTACAGACCCTGGTCCAAATCCAGCTGGTGGTCTGTTTTTATAAATAAAGTTCTATTGGAACACAGCCACACCCATTCCTTTATGTATTGACTCCGACTGCTTCCACAACAGAGCTGAACTGAAGAGTTACGACAGAGATTCTATGGCCTGCAGAGACTAGAATATTTACCATCTGACCCTTTACCGTTTTCTTGCCCTTGTACTAGAATATTATTAGACGATTTTGTGTTGTCAGTAGATTTGTATGACTTTCGTGTTAAGTACATGACCATTTTAGATTCAAAAACGTTAACTTACAACAGAATATCACCACCTCCAGGAAGCCTTCTGTAATGCTTCCCCTGTACTCCCTATCAAGCTGGGCATAATGGTCTTTTCCTGGCCTCATCTAATACTGAAGACAGGTCTCAATTACTGCATATATCTTATTATTTTTAATAACTTAACATCTAAACTAAATAATTTCTGTGCCTGCTGTTTCCTGTAAGCCTGTGAGAATTCTCACATTATGTCCTGTTATAGATAGATGTTCATAAAATAAAGGAAATATTACTGTTCTTGAGGAAGGAGGCTGCCTTATTTGTATTCTTAGTGCCTAATAACAGTACCTAGAGTGAGGAATGCACTTGAAAAAAATGTTGAAGGAATGGATTGAATGAGTTATTAATTAAAAAGAAGATATTATTCAACTCTCTTTTAAAGGCTGTTTGGAATAGAGGTTAGGCGTGTGGTCTCTAGACTCCAGTCTGTTGATGTGAAGCTCCATTTCCACCACTTACAAGCTCTTAGTCTTTGGTCAAGTTACTTTCTCTCTCCTGCTTCAGCTTCCTCACCTGTAAGGTGGAAATAGCAACATAGCCTCCCTCCTACATTGTTGTGGAGGACAAAACTGTGTCATCCATGCAAAGTTTCAGCACAGCACCTGACTCGTACTAAGTATTCGACATACCATGGTCATTACTGGTGACTCATTTCTTTTAATCAAAAGTCAGTTCCCTATCATGTCACCATTAGTTTCGTCACACTTCTGAGTTATTACTTGCAAGGGTCCATGAAGATACCCTTTATACAAAGAGCCAATTTTTTGGTCTCCTACTCTGTATCAGACTGACTGCACTAATCACTGGGGATAGAAAGTGGATCAGATGTCTTGATGATCCTTAAGTATTTCGTAATCTAGTACACTGAGCCTGAACCTGCCACTTGGGAAAGGACGTGTATAGCTCAGTCACAGAGGAGGTCAGAGACTGATCATCACTGAGGACCACTGCCCTTCCTGGTACTTGTTTATGATGGGAGAACAAAACCCTAAATGAATGAAATGAGGTTGTATCTTAGGAATGTCAGATAGCAGCCAAGGAGTCCAGTTTTGTGCGCAGAAAACCTTCCAGATCTTCAGTGTGCCTCCAAACACCACTTCTGTCTGTACTTGCGGATGGCCCTGGTTAAAAACAGAACTAAACTAAAACCAACCAACCAGCCAGACAAACAAACAAAAACTCAGATTGTTGAGAAAAAGTTCTGTGCTCATTAGCGTTCAGCTGGGTGAAAAGGACTGGCGGTACCTGGAAGGCAAGACAAGACATTTGGTGGACGAAGTGCCAAGGCCATTTGCTACGCAGAGAACGGGGCTAAGAGCTCCTGTTCTGGAATCTGACAGAGGTGATTTGAATCCCAGCTCTGCTATTTGCTAGTTAGGTGATCTCAGGCAGGCCCCTTTCCCATCTCTGTTTTAGTTTTCTGATTGGCAAAACGGGATGGTCATAGTATTAACTTCATCCAGTGGCTGTGGGATTAAGAGAGATGACATAAAGTGTTTGACAGTGCCTGGGGTATAGTAACAACTCAATAAACATTAGCTTTTCAATGAGAGTGGAGGTTACATACAGAGGAAAGCGGAGGCCCATCTAGATTTTGTTTAGTTATCCAGAGGAGGAGTGTGTGAAGGTAGGTCTATTTCTGGTGGGAGGAAGATGAGGGTTTTAGCCTCCAGCCTCAGTGACACTGATCCGTTTTCAAAAGCACCCCTCAGTCTCTCAGACCAGGAGGTTTTCCATCATGAAGCCAGCAGGCTGGGATTCCCTCATCTGCCACTGTCCTCTTCCCTGGGCTCAGCCTCTGCGTGGTGGCTTCTTCACACTGTGCAATGCAACAAAGATATACGCGGGCAAGGCATCAGAGTCTCATTGATACTAATAAGCTTGCAAAGGGAGACTTGGGTTCGGTACATGTTGGAGCACTGAAAACAAAAACAAAATAGTAAGTGCTGTCTAGATAGAGATTGAGGCTACTTCTGACTTAAAAAAAAGCTATGGTGGCAGATTTCCACGAGAGGCAGAATAGAAAAATAATTTAAAACACAGGCTCAGGAATAAAACGTTTCAAATTTGCCACTTTGTACCTGTGAGACCTGGAGTGAGTTACCTGATTCTCCTCAGTTTCTTCATCTGTGAAGTGAGAATAATGATGGGTACACCTCTGGGGCACTGGGACAAATGAAAGGTTTTGCACAGACCTCAGTAACAGTGGTCATTAGGCAAGATACTGAGTTCCTGCACCTCCACAGGAAACGTGTGTATCCTCTAATCTTGTGTATTAGAGACCTGGACCTGTACCAGGAAATTTTCCTTCCCGAATATGTCTCGAGAGGATTTTAGACTCTAGATTCTAAAGGTAATGAGAACACTGCATTATTTTAAAGCAGTGTAATTTTCTGTGTAATGATATTTATCAATCCTAGGAGGTAAAAATTATGGGTATCTTCATATTCTCTCCAATAGGAGGGTAAAAAGGTCACTATCAGAAATTTTCATTAAACGCCTCCAGTGGTAATAGAGGTCAGAGTTGAGAAATATAAATGTGCATTGCCATGGTGATGGAGTTAGGATTCTGTTATGAGCTTGTTTTATTTATGATTAGTTATTTCTATCAGTTTTCTTTCATCACCTTTGTTTTTTCTTTTTTCGCAAATTACTAAACAATTAAAGAATTTGGCAAGGGAATGAGCCAGATGTAAGTTTCCTCTTATATCCCTTGATGGAAGCAAACACGCTGTAATGTAATTTTTCTTTCCTCTGCCAGAGCTGCTTCCCTCCCCCGCCCCCGCCAAATTCTCAGCTTTAGAGCAGTTACAGAACCCCTTGGAAGTGGAAAAGCCCATATTCTCAGTGGAATGTAATTCAATTTAAATACTGTTGCATCAGCCAGTTGAAGAGAGGAATCTGGAGAAAAATCCTCCCATTTCTCAAAGTTACTTTGGGCTACACCCAGAAAGCCTGCTAAGTGCTGACATGAGTTTCCATATGGTGGTGGCATTAATGAAACCGTGGGCTGTATTTATGCCATGATGGAGGAGGCTCACGGAATCTATAAAATTGAAAGACTTTATAACAGAAAACAAAGTTTAACTGAATTTTAATAAGAAACAATACAGTGTAGTAAGGTAGTTATGAATGCTGGTTTGGGAGTTAGACAATTTTTCGACCAGTTTAAATTTGTCTTCTGCCTGTGGTTCTCTGGATGAACTTAGATTAGTCAACATACTTGATCTTTGGTTTCCTCATCTGAAAAACAGATGAGGAATAATAATGTTCATAATTAATGAGATTGTTGTTGGATTGAAATGGTCCGACATATATAAAACTCTAACTTTAGCACAGAGTATATACTCAATAATAATAGCTGCTAGTGCAATCATTTATTAGCCACACAGTTTCCATAACAACCATGTTAATTAGAATTCACTCCATGTGGAAGAGAGAAATGCACAGGTAAAAACCAGTCTTAATTTAGGATAAGACTGAATCAAAGAAAATGTGAACAGATGTTCCATTTTGTAACTCCCGCCTGCATGTAGAACACGATGTCCTTCTCTTGACAAGAGCTGATTCTTCTCCTACGCTGTGGGCCATTCCTCAGCTCTGGCCCTGAGTTTTCCCCCTCTGCAAATAAGGAAGTCAGAAGAGATGATCTTGGAGGACGCTTCTGGGTCTGGCTTTCTGAAGATTCTTCCAGGATTGGTTCAAGCCATGTTTAAGCTTTGAGAGAAATATTCATCCTTGCCTGAAAAACAAAGCAACGTTCCTCATTTGAAAGGAATTAATGAGCAAGACAGTAGCAAGAGACTGTCTGAAATGTATCCAGCCTTATGTTAGTCCAATAAGCAAAGCAAAGAAACTCTTAGGAAGGTTCTTCTGACTCTTCAGGCTTGGATAACTCAGTTTTGATGGGTTAGAAGCATAGATCAGAACTGTTCCTGTTAGGGTAGGCGTTAGTGTCACCTGCTTCTCTGAAGGTACAAAGAATCAACCTAATGGTACTGAATGGGCATAAGTGGTTTTCCAGTATCTGGGCAGGTTCCTCAGGTCAGTCCTTCCAGTAGGGGTGCAACCTACAAATGGGCCACGTTATTTTTTTCATTGACATACTAAGATGTGGTATTATGGAAGGAGTGCTACATTTAGAGTTAAGGACTTGGGTCTGAATTCCAGGTCCCACATCCATGATATTGGATAAGTTACTTCTTTCATTGAATTTCAGCTACCTTCTTTTTACAAATAGGGTCAGTCTTAATCATATTAAAGGGTCGTCAGGAAGATTAAATAAGATAACTCATGCAGAGCCCCAAGCACGTATGTTGTACATGTCAGGCACTTGATAAATAAATAAATGATATCTATTCTTCCATTTGACAAATATCTCCTGAGCACTTGCTATGTACCAGGCACTGTTACATTAGAGACCAAAGCAGACCAAGATCCTGTACGTCTGGAGTTTAATTTCTAGTGGGGGAAACATAAAATTTTGTACAACACAGGGAATATAGCCAATATTTTATAATAACTATAAATGGAGTATAAACTTTAAAACTGTGAATCCCTGTGTTCTACACCTGAAACTTATATAATAATGTAAATTAACTATACCGCAATTTTTAAAAATTTAAAGAGAAAAACTTAAAAACCCAGTAAATGTAGTAAAGTAAGTAAATTATGTACTATGTGAGAAGGTAATAGTTATTGTGAGGAAAAAAGAAAAATATAGCATGATGTACAGGACTCCAGGGTGAGTGGGCGAGGTTATGGAATTAAGTTGGGTGGTCAGGGTAGGCCTCCTGAGAAGTTGCCATTTGGGCAAAGACATGAAGTGGGTGAGGGAATCAGCTATGAGGATATTTGTTGGGAGAAGTTTCCAGGCTGCGGTGCAAAAGCCCTGAGGCAGGATTATGTGTTTCATGTTGAGGAACACCAAGGAGGCCAGTGTGGCTGAGGCACTGACCAAGGATGGGCACAGCAGTAGGAAATGAGGTCAGACAAGTCACGGGGACCAGACCCAAGTAGGACCTTGCAGGCCCTCGTAAAGGCTTTAGCTTTTACTCTGAGGGAAAGGAGGAGACACCGAAAGATTTTGAGCAAAGGAGACACATTATCTGACTTAGATTTTCAAAAGGACCACTTCGGTTGCCATTTTAGGACAGCAGTGGTGCAGAGAGTGGGGAGGGGAGGCAAAGATAAAAGCAAGGAGACCAGATAGAGGCTGTTCAGAATTCCAGGGAACAGGTGATGCTGATCTGAGCCATGGGAGGTAAGAAGGGATCAGATTCTGAATATCAGGCGAAGATCCTTCTTTCCACCTGCCTTTAATTTCTTGGAGTATAGTAACAATATTTACCTAATTCCCTTAAAGAGCTATTAACAGGAGGAAGATGGTGATGACAGACAGTTATTAACACTGACTCTGAAACAGGCGCTGTGAAAATTACCCATCAACCCTATGAGATAGGAATAATTAGTAACTGTTTTTGACACATGATCTGAGGCACAGAGAGACCAAGCAATACACCCAAGGTCTCACGTTTCCAAAGTGTTGCAGTTGGGAGTCGAACCTGGTCCGTCTGCCGCTGGAACTACGCTCTGAGGATATGGTCAGTGCAGTGAGAAGAGTTTCTCTAGAGAATCTCGACACTATGCCCTTCTCACTCCCTCAAGGTTTTCAGACAGAGTCAAAAAGAGATTTACCATACTCAGTGTCTTCCCTGTCTGGAATCTTTATCAAAGAAAGAGGAAGGTAAAGATGATGCTTGATGGTAGCAGAACTTTGTCCTTTGAGATGGTGGTTTGTTGGTTGGTTGGTGAATTGATTTATCGGAAAATAAGAAAAAGAATGAACAATTATATCAAAACACTTTTTTTTTTTTACTCTCCCAAGGTCACAATGCATTTTTAAAAGTTTTTAATTGTGGTAAAACACACTTAAAATAACCTAGTTTTACGTGTACAGTTCAAGTTAAGCACGTTCAGTTTTGTGCAACCATCTCCACTGTCCATCTCCAGAACTCTTTTCATCTTGCAAAACTGAAACTCTGTACCCACTATAACACTAACCCCCCATTCCCTCTCTCCTGGCCCCCACCACTCTACTTCCTGTCTCGGTGAATTTGACTTTTCTAAGTATCTCATGTAGGTAGAATCATACAGTATTTGTCCTTTTGTGACTGGTTTAACTCATTTAACATAAGGTCCTCAAAGTTCATCTGTGTAGTAGCATGTGTCAGAATTGAATTCCTTTTTAAGGCTGAATAATATTCCATCGTGTGTATATACCACATTTTGTTTATCCATTCATCTGTTGATGAATCAAAACACATTTTAAGAATCTTATAGGGCTTCCCTGGTGGCGCAGTGGTTGAGAGTCCGCCTGCCGATGCAGGGGACACGGGTTCGTGCCTTGGTCCGGGAAGGTCCCACATGCCACAGAGTGGCTAGGCCCGTGAGCCATGGCTGCTGAGCCTGCGTGTCCAGAGCCTGTGCTCCGCAACGGGAGAGGCCACAACAGTGAGAGGCCCGTGTACCGAAAAAAAAAAAAGAATCTTATAACACATTAACTCCTTGAATTTTAGAAATCACATCATTTTATAATCAAAAAGAAACTGAAAAGTAGAAATTCTCTTCTGTGCTCCTAGACTCTAAAGAAGGGAGATCTGAAGGCTCAGTGACTCAGAACTGATTTGTCTAAATTAACAGGACAGTCTCACCGTTCACAGAGCAGAAATTTCTGTTGACATTTCTTCCATAGAATCATAAATGTGGAGTGTTTCCCACCATACATTTTCATCTCATTTATTACGTTTCATTTGTCCTAAATTAAGCTGATCATTTTGTTTGCACAACAGTTTGCTTTTTGGGTTGTATTTGGGTGCTGTGAAAATTTTACTTTCCACAGTAAGTAATAGATTTGTTCAGATATTAACCTTGGGGAAATGTGATTTGACAGTTCTTCAAAGAATGTATAAAACTAATTATAAGTGAAAGTCATTTCAATTTCAATAGTTAAAGAAAAAACCCTGCCAGTGCTGGATTATTCTCTTTCAACTCATAGATCCGTCCATCATTATGGTCCTACGCATGTTCGTTGACCAAACTGCATGAATCCAAAGAAGTGAAAACTTAAATTTTCTTTTCATGTTTTATTCAGACTATTTTTTCAATGAAATGCGCATAAACTCAGTTTTAAAAAGCTAATAGATATCTACCAAAATGAAGATATTTCTGGTGTTTACTTCTGAAAGTCACTTACATGGTTTACTTTACCTGTTTTAGATGGTAGACTATTTTATTATTGGAATATGGTCATACCAGCTTTAAAGGGCCCAGCATGTTATAGATTCATCAAACCTCAGGATGGATGAAACTTATCCTAAAGCTTCTCCAGTCCCCACACCCAACCTGGGCTGAATCCACTGGGTGGTCTGTGGTCCTCTAGCCTTTGCTTAAACACCCTCTATCCTGTGTCACCCACACTTTAGTGATCTGTGTACCCCTGGCATAACAATGTGTCCTCCTTACTAGTTTTACTTAATATTTTCCTTTTACAGGACTCCTGTGTTTCTTTGGTGCTTTAAAAGAGAAATTAAATACTACTCTATGTGAAAAACCAGTGTGATTTCCCGTGGATAGAAGGCAGATGTAAAAAATAACCACAAATAGCGGGGTAGTAAGCTTGAGGCCAAGTCTGCCTTTGGTAAAAATGAAAATGTGGAAGTGTTGCAGAAATATTAATGTCATTGCAGGCTCAAAATGAGATAGTATGTCCAACGTCATGAAAGGTAGACGAGAACTGACAGGCAGTGACTCTCTCCTATGTAATGCTATGCTCCATGCCACCTAAAATCATCTTGAATACTACTGAGTCTCAAACCTTGGGAAACAAGGTGTCTTCCTCTCTTTCCATTGTTCCGAACAGCTTGGCGGTTAGAAAGTTCTCCTCTCATCAGCTTGACATCTGTCTGTATACGCGGTTCACCCACAAATTATCCCTCTCTTCGGAGCCATCCGGATCAAATTCAGTCTCTCTTCCCCATGGTAGCCCTTTGATTATTTGAAGACAGCTCTTACATCTAAGCTAGCCTTCTCTTGGCTGGACTCCCTCCGTTCTTCGTATCTTTTCTCATATGAAATAATTCTGCAGTAGTATTCACCCACTTCTGCTCTTTCACTATTTTGACTGCCTATATTAGTCACGGTTCTCCAGAGAAATAAAACTAGGTGTGTGTGTGTGTGTTTGTGTGTGTGTGTGTGTGTGTGTGTGTATGGATGGGTGGATGGATAGATAGACAGACAATTTTAAGGAATTTGCTCAGGAGGTTATAGAGGCTGACAAGTCCAAGGTACCCAAAGTGCGCTGGCAGGCTAGAGGTCAAAGTGCAGTTCAAGTCCAAAGGTCATCTGCTACAGAATTCCCTCTTGCTGGGGGAGGTCAGCCTTTTGTTCTATTCAGGACTTCAACTAATTGGATGAGGCAAACCCACATTATACATAGCAATATACTTGACTCAAAGTCCGCTGATTTAAACACACATCTCATCCAAAAACACCCTCCAAGTTGACACATAAAACTAACCATCACAGGACCTTCCCTGGCACTCCAGTGGTTAAGACTGTGCTTCCACTTCAGGGGCCATGGGTTCGATCCCTGGTTGGGGAACTAAGATCACACATGCCACGCAGCATGGCTGGAAAATAACCAAAAATAAAGCAAACAAACCATCACACGGCCATTGGTATAGCATCATGCATTGTGTTACGATTAACAAAATAAGCTCAGAATTGGTAATTTGTCCAAAGCAAGATATAAAACTTATTGGAACATGAAGACCCTTCCACGAGACGAATTCAATATTCTTCTGAAGATTTTAACTAAGCAGCCCAGAGATGGTGGTCAGTGAGTGATAGGTGCTGGATGATGATAATGTTATTATGATTATGATGATTAGCCCTGTCAGCAGCAGTGGCTAACATAGATTGGCAGCATGCTATCTGCTAGACATGGTTCTCATTGCTCTTCTGACATTATCTAATCCTCATAATAACCTATAGAATAGGATCACTTTTATTTCTAATTTATGGAGAGAGAACCTGAGCAATAGAGGAATTAAGTAATGTGTCCAGGTTTATATAGAGCTTCCGCGAAGTAGGGACAGAATTCAAACTCGGGTAAGTCTAGTTCCAGAGTCCTTACCATAGCCATCACGTGGCCCCAGCCCCTTTTCTTCCCCCACTGAAACATTGAAAAGCATGGTAGAATATATAGAGTGACCGGAAAGTCTGGAAACATAAGTCACTAGTTGACATATTTGAATACATGCGTGACCAGTTAATACCCGTACGTGACTGGCTAGAAGTTTGCTCAGGGTGTTCCCACCATTCCACACCAGAGGATCATCTCTAGACCTGCTTTGGACATGTGAGCACGTGTAGGGGGCTGCCTGTGTGCCAGATCTGAACCCTTCTGACGTGCTACAAGCGCACGTTTGTTCCATAATAGACCAGAAACATGGTAGGCAATGCATCATAGATCCTATGCACGGTTGAGGAAAATTTGTTAATACACCACATTTACTGCAGTTTCTCAGTTCATTGAACTATGTATTGCCAATGGGAAACAACACATTGAACATATCACATAATACATCATGCATTGTAATATAATACCATGGAGCCATTTTTACGTATGTACACCAATGTTTACAGACTTTATGGCCATACTGTATTTACCATCTTGGTTGTTCACCTTTTTCTGTCTCCTTTAATGTGTAGGGTCTAGACTGAACACAGTATTCCGGATGTGCTCTGACTATACATAGTAAAGCAGGGCCACCTTCCCACTCTTCATTGTTTTTGGTACTACCATCTAAATCGTATAGACTTTCCTTGGCAATCAGTTCAACAAGCTCAAGTTGACTTTGATTTTCATTCATACGACAATCGTTTTTCGTGTCTACGTTGTACAAGACACTGTTTTAGGCACTGGAGACACAGTGGTGAACGAAACGAAGTCCCTGCCCTCAGTGATCTTCTGTTGTAGTAGGAGGAGTCATTAAAAAAAAACACAGTCAAATAATTACATAATACATTTATGTTGTGCTAAGGTAAATGGAGAAAAAGAAAGCTTTTCTGCTCTGTCTTTAAAGGATATAGAGAATGAAGAGGTTACTGTGTTAGCCAGGTGCATATCTGGGAGAGGACATTTCCAGGTGCAAGGAACAGGAAATGCAAATGCCCCAGACAGGGAAGAAGAAAAAAGGGCCAGTGTTCCAGCCTAGAGTAGAAATAACAGTGGGGAGAGGGGCCTGGTAAGGAATAAAGATTGGAGAGATAATAAGAGACCAGATCACATAGAGTCTTGTAGTAAGGAGTTTGAATTTAAGCCTAGTTGTGACAGAGAGCCATTGGAGAATTTTTTTCTTCTCACGGGAGTGACATAATCTGTGTTGAATTGTAAAAGGATTACTCTGTTTTGGGATAATAGACTTTAGGAGGGCAAGAGTGGAAGCAGGGAAATCAATATGAACTACAACAGCTATTTTTATATGTCCAAGATAGATTTTTTGTTAATTATCTGTCTTACTTGATTTACAATTTAATTGTACTGCAGTCGGAAAATGTGTTTTATATGGCACTGGTTGTTTGAAATTCCTTTGTGAACTAGCACCGTGTCAACTTTTGTAAATGCTTTAGTGTGTTTGAAAATTATGGAGAGCCTCAATTTGTTGGTTGCAGAGTTTACATGTCCATTAGTTCAACCTAGTTGAATATTGTTAGTTCAGGTCATTCACATCCTTGATGTTATTTGGTCAGCAGAGTCTGTAATTTTCTAATAGATTTTTGTTCAGATCTCACGCTAGGGTTTGCCAAATTTCCCTCACACTTCTGACAACTTTTAATTAATGTTTTTAAGCTGCATTGATAGTTAGGTGTCTAGTCATGATTTGTATAACTTCTTGTTAGGATTTTTTTTTTTTTCTGCGCTACGCAAGCCTCTCACGGCCGTGGCCTCTCCCGTTGCGGAGCACAGGCTCCGGATGCGCAGGCTCAGCGGCCATGGCTCACGGGCCCAGCCGCTCCGCTGCATGTGGGATCCTCCCAGACTGGGGCACGAACCCGCGTCCCCTGCATCGGCAGGCGGACTCTCAACCACTGTGCCACCAGGGAAGCCCAGGGTTTATTTTACGTGTAGTTTCTACTTAGGCATTAATACCTTTTGCCTTAAATAATAGTACTTGTCTGATGTTAATTGCTGCGCCAGCCTTCTCTTAGTAAGTATTTGCATGGAATATCTTTTTGCATATCTTTATTTTCAACCTTTCCATGTGGTCTTGTCTTAAATGTTTCTTTTTTTTAATTGATTTTTCTTCGAGTATAGTTGCTTTACAATGTTGTGTTAGTTTCTACTGTACAGTAAAGTGAATCAGCTGTACTTAAATATTTCTTTTATAAAGAGCATTTACTTTGACTCTTTATATATATTATGGATATTTTTTTACTTCTACCATCTTGGTTTGTGTTTCTTCTCTACTAGTCTGTTGCTTTGCTTTTTAATTTATTTAAAAAATGTTTTATCTTTCCTTCTGGTGGATGAATTTTTTTTCTATTCCTTCTCTTTCTCCTCTGTTGGTTTCAGACCATGGATTGTATTTCAGTTTGTTGAATGACCACTTTAATTTATAACACGTATACTTATTAAGTAATTATATCTTCCCTCTTATATATGATTGAGACATTGGTCTACTTTATCCACTAACCTCTCCAGCACACACTCCTCCTCTTCCCCAATGCCAACACACAAACTGTTACCAAACTCAGGTTCAGCTGCTTGCTGCTTGAAAGCTAATACTCAAGAGACAAGTGCTGGTAGGAAGGGAAAGGTTGCTTTATTCAGGCGGCCAGCACCTGGAGAGAGGGTGGACTCCTGTCCAAAAACTAACTCCAAATATTCTGCTTGACCGTGAAAGCTTCTAAAGGGAGAATCATTGGGGGAGGAGGTCAGAGTCTTCCTTATCTTCCACTGTGCAGATTTCTTGCGATTGGTTGGTGGTGAGGGAACAGGGTGGTACAACAGGAATCTTGCGCTCAGCCTGAAGTTACCATCCTCCACCACGGTAGGGGCCTTAGTTCCTGCAGAAGAACTCAAAGGTATTGTTATGTATATTTGTTGAGAAGGAACCAGGACCCTGCCCCACAGCTGCACTGTTGTTCCCTGACTGTTCCTCCTTTGTTTCTGCATCCCCTCCCTTCCCTGATAGGCAACTGTTTGAATCTGCCCTTTGGAACTCTGGGAAGGTCAAGGAGATTGAATGAAGTCTATTGCCTACAAACAAGAAATTGGGGATACAAATAGGATTTGTACTCAGCAGGGCCCCACAGGGTGCTGCTCCATTTAAAAACCTCCCAGCAGGACGTTCTCTACCTCACAGAGAACTCTTGAGGTCCCTTTACTTTGCCTGATCTAAGTACACAATCAGTATACCCTCCTTCTAGACCTTCCTGGCTGCAGGCCTTTGTCTGTAGCCCATATTCCACTCAGTGATTTCTTTTTCTAGTCCATGCACAAGGTTGTCCGTTTTTTGTTTTTCTTTTCTTGTGGGAAAATACACATAAAATAAAATTTACTTTTTGCATCAATTAACAGTGTGCGATCCGGTGTCATTAAGTACCTTCACAGTGTTATGCAACCATAGGCCGTCTAGGTCACAATCTTTTTTATTACCCCAAACAAAATCGTGCGTCCATTAAGCAGTCACTCCCCGGTACCCTCTCCCCCACCTCCTGGCAACCACTAACCTGCTTTCTGTACCTGTTCTGGATGTTTCATATAAATGGAATCATAAAGCATGTGGCCTTTTATGTCTGGCTTCTTTTACTTAGTATAATGTTTTCAGGGTTCATCCATGTTGTGGCATGTATTGGCATTCCATTCCTTTTCATGGCTGAAAGACATTTCATTATATAAATATACCTCATTTTAAATGGTACAGAGGAACCGGTTTGCAGGGCAGAAATAGAGACACAGATGTAGAGGACAAATGTATGGATACCAAGGGGGGAAGTGGCAGGGGAGGGGGTTGGTGGTGTGATGAATTGGGAGATAGGGATTGACATATATACACTAATATGTATAAAATGGATAACTAATAAGAACCTGCTGTATAAAAAATAAAATAAAATTCAAAACGAATATATATATATATATATATATATATATATATACACACACACCACGTTTTTTTAATCCATTTATCTGTTGCTGGGCATCCGGATTATTTCCACCCTTTGGTTATTGTAAACAGTGCTACCATGAACATTTGTGTAAAGTTTTTGTTTGTTTGTTTTTTTAACATCTGTTTTCAGTGTTTTGGGGTCTATACCAAGGAGTAGAATGGCTGGATGATATGGTAATTCTATGTTTCACTTACTGAGGGGCTGACAAACTGTTTTCCATAGTTACTGCACCAATTTTCGTTCCCAATAATACATTTTTATATTTTATATTCATGATATTCCTGATTATGAACATATTGTATATTCATGATTTTTATATGGTTGTGAAAATAATGCATGCTCATTTCTTCCTTTTTTTTTTTTTTGAGCAAGAAAATTAAAATCACATATTATCTGCCACTTCTTAAGAGCTGTAAGGACTCAGGGAGTATGACGTGAAGGTCCCCACACTGCGTCTAGATTACGAGCCTGGGTTCTAAGTCAGGTTCCATGTGACCTGGGGATTATTACTGCTTAACCCTTCTGTAAATCTGATAATTAGATGAATACAAAGTGCAAACAGTGCCTCAAGTATGAAATATCTTGTTTTAATGCTCCCCTTCCTTTTCTGCCTACCCTTCATGAATTACCCGTCCAGGTGGACCTGGTCTCAGATCCCATATGGAATTAGTGTTCATGTCCTCCCTTTGAATCAACAGTTAGCTACCCTGTCTCCATTCTCCACTAGCCTAGTTCTCCGTGGCAGCTGGTGAGGCAGGCTTACATGGTAGGAGCAGTGTCAACCATGGGCCCTTCAGACCCCTTTTGTGGTCTAGGTGCCTTCCACGCCTCCTTAATCACTCCAGAGAATCACCTCCCCTGCCTAGACACACATGCTATGCGGGACACCCTTCTTGTCCTTACTGTTTCTACATGTTGAGTTCTTACTGTTTACTAGGCACGGTGCTGTGTGTCTTGCATATGTTATTTTACTAGTCACAGCAACCTATGAGGTGGGTACTTTTCTCCCTCCACTTTATAGGTGAGGTGACTCAGACACAGAGAGGTTAAGTTGCACACTTGCGTTCACCCCACTGGTGAATAGAAGAGCCATGGTCAGCTCATCTTCCTAAAATTAGGCCCTTAACCACCATGGACAAGCAGAAATGTTTCACGTCCTCATAACTCTGGCACTATGTTGGGGCTGACAGAGCTCATCAGCCATCAGTATCAGTGACCTCTAATACCCTTTTAAATATATATATGTTTAAAGGTACAAGCATGATGCTAAATTCCTTACCTGTGCTATTTTAGTTAATCCTTCCAGCTCTGTAAGGGAGCTACTGTTATTATCCCCATTTTTCACGTAATTAGCCCCATCTTTCCAGTTGAGAAAACCCAGACTGTGTGGTCTAGGGCTCCTAGCTCAGAAATGTCAAAGCGAGGTCTCAGCCGACGGCTGTGTAGCCCCAAAGCCAGACACAACCACAATAGCACAGCACAAGGAAAGGCTCGAGTGACCCAGGGTTAGGAGTCTGGAGGTGGTTGGAGTGTTTCTATGTCACTGGGACTGATTTGTTCAGAGGCAAAGCCTCCGTCGAGTCCATCAACATTGGGCTGGGCATATATCTTCCAACACAAATCACATCGCAACTCTCCTACTACATAAACTGGGCGCAAGCAGCAACTGGCTTTCTATCCATGTCAGCGACGCCAGCCCCCCTTGCGCTCGTTTCTCTCTGAAGGGCTCACATCATCTTTACCCGGACTGTTCCGCAGAGATGCTTTTTGCCTCTTTAGCAGGCCACGCACCGTTCTGTGAAAGGCCAAGGTCCAAAGCAAAAGGCCCCATTGTTGGCGGGAGGAACTTACAAACAGAGCTAAGGAATGTGTGGGGACAGCCACAAAGCTGGACTTGTTTTTTCTTTGTTTTGTTTTTTAACATCTTTTTTGGAGTGAATTGCTTTACAATGCTGTGTTAGTTTCTGCTGTATAACAAAGTGAATCAGCTATACATATATCCCCATATCCCCTCCCTCTTGCATCTCCCACCCTCCCTATCCCACCCCGCTAGGTGGTCACAAAGCACTGAGCTGATCTCCCTGTGCTATGCGGCTGCTTCCCACTAGCTATCTGTTTTACATTTGGTAGTGTATATATGTCCGTGTCACTCTCTGACTTCGTCCCAGCTTCCCCTTCCCCCTCCCCGTGTCCTCAAGTCCATTTTCTATGTCTGCGTCACAAAGCCGGAATTGCGCTCCTAGGTCTGGGGATGCTCTTGGGCCACTGCAAGGACACCACGCGTGGAAGAGACCTGTTTGCAGATATGACCCAAAGCCAGGCAAGTTTGGCCTCCAGAGTTTCTGTAGCAAAGAACAGGAGTGGAAGAGTTTTTACGTGCTGCTTTCTGTGTTAGGAAAAACAAACTTCCGTGAGAAAAGCTTATCCTAACCTTGGTGCTTGCTGGGTTTTAATGCTGTCATATTGGAATCAGCTTGACCTCTTGTGGAAAAGATGGAGCTGCTTCCTCGCACTGCGGGATCTTTGTATTTATTGGCTTTCTCGGAACCCTGGTCATGTCTCCCTTCCCCTCCATGAAGATTGCCCTACCTATGCCAGCCAGTACTGAAGACTTTCTTTAATTACAACTCTTACACTTTCTGCTTAGGGTACACCTCCCACAGCAATAGATCAGGGGGAAAGTGCTCAAGTCTACAGCCCTGAGTTCTCTCCTTCTGCCATTTACCGGCATGCAAGCCTGGGCAAGTCATGCCCCACAACTAGCCTGTCTTCTCATCTATAAAGTGGCCAGAACACCTGCTCACCAGGACTATCAACATTAACCAATCCAGCAGGCATTATTGAGAGTCTATCATGTGTCAGCTTCTCTGCTAAGAAGCCCTTTGATGGTTTTTACAGAGATAAAGGGAGAGATATCTAAGTCCTAACATATGTTTGTAAAGCAACTAGTAACGTACCGTTTCCCCACATGGGTCCTCCCATGTTTTCTGTCAACATGTATTTTAAGAAAAATAAAGTTATAGGATTAAGTAGATTTTAAAACTCCTATAGGTACACAACAGTAAACAGATTATGTTGATGTGGGACTTCTTAGAGCTGATGATAGACTAACAAGTACTCGGCAGCTAAAAGGTAGAGGAAGTAATGTTGAATTTCCTGAGTTTTTTTTCCCCCCACAGAACCTTTTTGGTGCAGGTTTTTATTTTATTTTGAAGAATGGCTACTCACCTATTATGGAAAAATTTTCTGCAGAACACTAGGAAATACCAGAAAGGAGCTTCAGCCAGTTACTGAAGCTAGCATCGTGTTATGTACTGTGAAGATGAAATTGTCACCTGAGATAATGTTAGGAGAGTGCATTGGACATTGTCAGGTGACCCTTCACGGTCTGTCTCTGATGTCATATTGGTTTGGGATTCTTACTTGAATCTTAATGGTATCTTTCCAAATACAGCAAAGGCTCTGGATTACCTCCTACACTGCCGTTACAATTTCTAGCCCTGTGTTGGGCGCATAAAAGGGTAACCAGTTGAGCTCTGACCTTGGCTTCCTCAGCCCAGCAGGTATAAAACATCTGCCCCTTTACGCATCCCCAAAGCAATCTCTGCAATAGCTATACTCCCTCAGAATTGAGTCCAGGTTACAATAGGTCCCTTTGGGCTCTTCGGTTGGAATGTGGAAGAAGTCATTCTTAGCCAAGGTATCCCAATCAACCCTCAGATCTGACCTTAGCCCCAAAGAGGAAAATGTATCAGCATTTTCTTTTCTCCTATGGAGATAGCTACATTTCAGGAACCTTGAGTAGCAAATTCAATTAATTCATAATTTTATGCCTCCTGCTAACTTGTTTATTGTATATGTAATTAGAACCCCTCCCCTCCACCAGCCTTTGGACGCACCCACACACATACCCATACACACAGACCAGAAGAACCACTGACTTTTCCTGAGAAGTTTTGTTCAGTTCTTTGTCACCTTCAAACTATGAGAAATTTAACTTGAGATGTTACCTTTAAGTTAACGATTGCATTATATGTCTCCCTCTCACAGGATCCCCAATGATGATTTCTAGAGAAAGTAGAAAGCAAAATTTAAGCTGCCAGAAAGAATCAACTTGAAAATGCACAGATTTCTGTGTGAGTTTTGTCAGCTGAGATAGTTTGTGAACATTTTTCTAAAGGAGCTTTTAGTATTCATTGTGGATGTGCAGTGGAACTTAAAAGATAGGATGTAGGGTGGAAAGAAATGCCAACTCTACACCTCAGTGTATCAGACTCTGAAGCAGTTCATACTTAGCATGTCCCAAGCTGAGTTCTTAAGTCCCCAACCTCCCTCCTACCAGACTCTCCCCTCAAATATTCTCTCTCTCCCCCACTGTTCTCTGTCTCAGTAAATGGCCTACAACCTCTCCAGTTGCCAAGAAACATAAGAGCCATCCTGGGCTCTTCCCCTTCCTAGTTACCAACCCCAGTCAGTCACCAATTCTAAGATATATATGTTTAACCTTTCTGCTCATCTTCCCTACTCCCACTGCAGTTCTAGCTGCCATCCTTTCTCACCTGGATGACAACAGTAGTTTCTCACCTGGTTTCTCCCATCAAGCGTTGCCTCTTTCTTGTCAGTCCTCACAAGGTAGCCAGAGTGACCATGTTTAGATGAAAATCAGCTCCAGTTACTGCGCTGCTTAAAACCCTTTGATGACTTCCCACTTCTGGAGAAAGTCCAGTATCGTTTAAATGGCATCTAAGAGCAAAGAAGGAAGATGGATCTATCAGATATTTAGATGTACCATAGACCATAGAAATAGAAGAGTACAGTATTGATGCCAGAACAGACAGATGGTAGAACAGACTAGAAGGCTCTGACACAGGCTCGTGTGTATTTGGAGAGTATTATAGGATAGTGGCGGCACCACGTATTGGCAGGGAAAATAACAATCTCTTGGTAGAGAGCGTTAAGGAAAATGACTTCCATTTGTATTGCCACCTAAACTGTATACAAAAGTAGATTCCAACGGCAATGAAGACTTAGTATGAGGAGTGAAACTCAAATGTGAGTAGAAAAGAATATGAAAAAAGAACTAAGGCGGGAAAGGATTTCTTTATGAAACCCCAAGGAACCATCCTTAAGGAGAAACAAATGAGTTTTCTTACATCAAAGTCAAACATTCCCATTTATCAGAGGACAGCATGGGCTGAGTTAGCAAAGCTGATGGCAGACTCGAGGGACATGTTTTCCCTCTCCCCGTTGATCTTTAAGCTCCATCTACATTTTCCTTTCTCTCTGTCCCTTAAATATACCAAGCTCCCTCCTGCCTCAGGGCCGGTGTACGTGTCTGTCACTGTCTGAAAAGTTCTTTCTCCTCTGGTTTAGTTAATTCCCATTCACACCTATGATCTCAGCCAAAATGCCTCTCCCTTAGGAAGGCCTTTGTTGACTGCTCAGATTAGGACAGGTTTTCCTTGCGCGTGTGCTCATTTCAACTTCTACTTCCTGTTCATTGTACTCGTTGTAATCGCAATTATATAATCTTTTACGGAACTCTTAACTTCATGTCCATCCTCCCTGCTAGGGGTGGTAAGCTCCAGGAGAGCAGAGGCTACCTGCTCAGTACATAGCACAGTGCTTTATGCCTAGAAGATACCTTTAAAATGTTCATGGAATGAACAAATGACAATTGAAAGAGGGCATATTCCATACCACGTGCCAGATGGGTGCTACAAGCCCGGGGAATGGGCTTAATTTAACCCTTAGGTCAGCAAGAATTGGGGATAACGACGTGTGCCCCTGCTTCTCCCTGTCGTGTGAAGTCTCAACATCTCAACTCTCATTTGTATCACCTACGGTTCCTTGCACTCAGTAGGTGGTGAACAAGGATTTGTTGACTACAGGTCTATACTGCCTCCTCCCAGCACTCTCAGTTTTCTGTGTTTACACTATCACATCAGCCATGCTTAATGGCTTGCCTTTTGAAAACTCTCTTTGAGAGTTGATGTCAGCCTTCGTTTATTTACTTCTTTTGTTGACAACGCTCACTCTCAGTTGACTCTTAATTTGATCTGAGTATTCAGTTATTCAGCAAATATTGCTTGAAAGCCTAGTGAGTGTGCCAGGAATGTGCCAGACACTAGGAAAGCTGGCAGTCCCCTTCCAGATTTTTTTTTTAATATTTATTTATTTATTTGGCTGTGTCAGCTCTTAGTTGTGGCGCGTGGGCTTAGTTGCTCCGTGGCATGTAGGATCTTCCCGGACCGGGGCTCGAATCCGTGTCCCCTGCCTTGGCGGCGGGCGGATTCTTAACCACTGTGCCACCAGGGAAGCCCTTTGTCATGTTTTTAAAAGTATCAATTCAGAGACAACTAAAGCATCCTATTTAAAATAATAATGGTAATGGAGACATTGGATGCCTGCTGAGGATAAGCTTTACAAACTACCTTTTGGGATGATTTTAATGACAAATACGAGTTTGTGTCGGTTTGATTTTTCTAGTCATATCAAGAGTTACTATTAGAAGTAGACTCACAGACATAGAGAACAGGCTTGTGGTTGCCAAGGGGGCAGGGGGGAGGGAAGGATTGGAAGTTTAGGGTTAACAGATGCAAACTGATGTATATAGAAGAGATAAACAATAAGGTCCTACTGTATATCACAGGGAACTGTATTCAATATCTTGTGGTAAACCATAATGGAAAAGAATATAGAAAAGAATGTATGTGTATGTATAACTGAATCACTTTGCTGTGCAGCAGAAATTAACACAACACTGTAAATCAACTATACTTCAACTAAAAAAAAAAAAAAGAATATTATTTAGTGAACATTGATCACTACAGCCCGTACATTGTGATTCCTACCACAAAGAAGCTGGCGACTTCTGATTACCCTATTTTCTGTAAGCTGACCAGGGGAGAATGATAGCGTATAAAGAGCCGTGCATAGAGAACTGGCTGTGAGAGGCCCGTGCACTCTTGTTTATTTTAGTATTCCTAAAGATAGAATCCCATGGAAATAAATTTGTTTAGGGGAGAATTTTCTAGTAACGTGATCCACCCCAGAGTGAAATCACATGTCCATGATGTATTAAGCTTCCTGCCTTCGCAGAGATGAGTGCCTTTCTGAGGTCTCTTCCTAAAGTTCTAGATCTTGGAATTTGGCAGCCTAATATAGCTTTCCAAAAAAACACTAAAAATTTTTTTGAAAGGTTTAAATATACAGACAAGTTGTAAAGATCATGCAGAGCATTCTTGTATATCTCGTAGCCAGTCTCCTCTATTGCTAGTATAGAACATTGGTATGGTACTTCTGTCACAGTTGATGAACCAATACTGACACATTATTACTAACTAAAATATATCCTTTTTTCAGATTTTTCTTAGTTTTTATGTAATGTCCTTTTACTATCCAAGGATCTCATCCAGGATACCACATTATGTTTATTTGTCATGTTCCTTTAGGTTCTACTTGGCTGTGACAGTTTCTCAGACTCTCCTTGGTTTTGAAGCCCTTACCATTTTGAGGAGTACTGGTCAGGTGTTTTGCAAAATGACCCTTAATTAAGATTTGTCTGATGTTTTTCTCATAATTAGATGGGGGTAATGGGTTTTTAAGAGGAAGACCACAGAGGTAAAGTGTCCCTCTCTTCACATTTTTCAAGGGTGTATACTATCAACATGACTTATCACTGTTAATGTTGACCTTCATCACCTGGCTGAAGGGGTGTTTGTCAGATTTCTCCACTGTGATGTTCCTATTCCCTATTTCATGCTGTATTCTCCAAAAGGAAGTCACTATGTGCAATCCATCTTTAAGGAGTAGAGAATTAACTATGAAAATTGTTTGAAATTCTTCTACATAGGAGATTTATTTTTTTCTGTTCCATTTATCTATTTAATCATTTATGTATATCAGAATGGACTCATGGATATTTATTTTATGTCTTGGGTTATAATTCAGTGCTACAGTATTTATTTTGTTGTTCACATTGTTCCAGCTTGGCCATTGGGAGCTCTTTAAGTTTGTCTCCTGTGTCCCTTTGACATGCTCCCCAATAATTGTGGGGTGTTTTTCTGTTTGTTTTTTTGTTTTTGAGCACTTCATTCCTTTCTGGCACCGCAAGATGTTCCAGGCACATCTTTCATATTTCTTGCCCTGTCCTAGAATCAGTTGTTTTCAAAGAAGCCCTCCTGCTATAGGTTTTGTCTGCTTCCTTGTTATAGTTTATGTAGCATTTTGGTAGCCACTGTGCTAAGCCCTTGACATACACTGTCTTTTTTAATTCTCATATCAACACCATTAGGTAGCCTTTAACTTCATTTTGTAAATATAGAAAGTGAGTCTCAAAGAATATAAATGATTTACCCAACACCACACAGTTACTAAAAGTAGAGTTATGATTCAAGCCCAAATCTGACTCCAAAGCTCACACTGTAAACTGTTACTCCACAGGCCAGGCTCCCCTGTGTTCTCAGTCAGCATTAGGTGGATACTATGCTATTGTGAATTGCTGTGCCTTTTTGTTAGGAGGATAAGGCAGAAGCCCGCAAAATTCTCCTGTGGCAAGATGGCTCAGGATTCCAGCCCTGCTGATCCCTTCCTTCTCTGAGCTTCATTCCCACTGAGAGTTGAAAGCCTTCCCTGAATGTGGAAGTTGTTTATGTGCTGTCTTGGGGTTTTCTCTCGTTATCTACATTCCCAGATCAGACTCTTAGCTCCTCAGAGGGCAAAGAAAATATATGAAGATAAGTAACTTCAGAACAGGCTGTGTTGATGCGGCTGGCATCAAAAGCAAATATTAAAATCTGTGCCCTTCATACCGGGAGAGCATAGATCTTGATGGAAGGAATGTTGCATTGTTGTCATGGTTATTTTCCATTGACTCAGTCTCCTGCTGGTCAAGGAGCTACTCCAACAGAAAGGTCGTACCTTTCCTATTCTCCAGGGCCAAGGACAATATATAACATGTTCTAGACACTCAGTATATACAAAATGCGTAAGAGAAGCTCTTGGGTCCTGGACTAGACACTATTTGCTCTTGAATTACACACAAGTTTAACCTGCTTTTTCCACTTAGGAAGGCAGAAGTAAGAGGTGTCTCTAGAGATAGACAGATTGATGGCAGTGAAAAATGATAAGTCTGCTTCATTCAGAAACCCCATTCAAAAAGACAGTAAATGGAAAAGAAAACTGAAAAGGAATAAACTTACATGGTCATAGAGAAAGAGAAAAAACGATGGAAAGGGCTGATGGAAAGTGGGTCGATGAGAGGGGGCTGACCTGGCAGAGCTGGAATCTACAAATGTGCAGTGAAGGAAGCAAAATAAATAAATAGAGTGAGAGAGGATCCATGATACAGAGCCCTGGAAAGGCTCTGGAAATAGATGTCCCTGATGAATTGAGAGCCACTGTCCAGAATGAATGGAACAGGGTTACTTATCCACAAAGCACTTGAGGCACAGTGCCTAGGGCCAACAACAGTCATGATGCACTCTGGAGTGAGGCTGACATAAAGGACTGGTTGGAAGATCTGCATAAATACCAGTTAAACTCAGCATCTATGCCCAGATCCCATCCCCAATTGACCCAGCTAGGAAGTACCTCTTCCCAGCCTAGCAGAAGATAGGAGGATTGTTATCTACAAAGTTAAACCATCCAGAAGTATTGAAAAGCCTTCTCTAAATAGAAAGGAGGCAAAAATCTGTAGGAGAGAGAAAATTGCAACTGGAAAATAAATCACTTATATGAGTCAGTACATAGATTTAAAAAAAAATTTGTGTGTGAAAGTGATAATTAACTGTTTCGATGATTAACTGCTTTGATTAACTGATTTGCTGTTCATTAACAATGAACAGCAAAAGGATAAACATGAAGTTGTTAAAGAGGAAATAAAAATCATAAATGCTGGGGAGGGTAGTAAGAAAATGTAGATATTTTAAAAAATGTGTTTGAGCCTATATTGCTATCAGTCTAAAGCAAGTAAATATAATAATGGGTTAACATACTTGAAAAACAAAACTACAAATCGAAAACATACAACAGATTCACAAAAACTAGAAAGAAGAGAACTCAAGTATAATACAGAAGAAAACCATCAAACCACAAAAGGAAAAACAAAAACAAAAAGAAAGGAACAAAGAAGAAATACAAAATCAACTGGAAAACTGGGTTCAAAATGGCAATAAACACATACCTATCAATAATTATCTTAAATGTCAATGGACTAGATGCTCCTGTCAAAAGACATAAAGTGGCAGATTGGATAATAATATTCTGTCTACAAGAGACCCACTTTAGGGCAAAGGACACACGTAGATTGAAAGTGAAGGGATGGAAAAAGATATTTCATGCAAATGGAAATGACAAGAAAGCAGGGGTAACAATACTCATATCAGACAAAATAGACTTTAAAACAAAGACCATAAAGATAAAGATGGACACTATATAATGATAAAAGGATCAATATGAGAATAGGGTATTACAGTCATTGACATATAGCACCCACTATAGGAGCACCTAAATACATAAAACAAATACTAACAAGCATGAAGGGAGTAATTGATGGGAACACAAAAATAGTAGGAGACTTTAACAGCCCACTCACATCTATGGGGAGATATTCTAGACAGAAAATCAGTAAGGCAACAGAGATTCTAAATGACACAATGAAACAGTTAGACTTAATTAATATTTTCAGGACATTATATCAAAAAAAAGCACCCCACAATACATACTCTTTTCAAATGCATATGGAACGTTCTCTACTATAGATCACATACTAGGACAAAAAACAAGCCTCAAAAAATTTAAGAGGAGAGAAGTTATTTCAAGCATCTTTTCTGACCACAGTGGCATGAAACTAGAAATCAACCATAGAAAAAGAAATGAGGAAAAAAAAAGATTATTTAGAGACTAAACAACATGCTACTGAAAAACCAGTGGGTCAATGATGAAATTCAAAGAGGAAATTAAAAAATACCTTGAGGCAAATGACAATAAAAACACAACCAAACAAAAATCTGTGGGTTGCAGCAAAAGCAGTACTATGAGGGAAGTTCATAGTGATACAGGCCTTACTCAAAAAGCAAGAAGAATCTCAAACAACCTAACCAACCACCTAAAAGAATTTTAAAAAAGAAGTGCAAGCAAAAGTCAGTAGAAGTCAGTAGAAGGAAGGAAATGATAAAGATCAAAGAGAAAATAAATAAAATAGAGATTTAAAAAAATAGAAAAAAATCAATAAAACCAAGAGCTGATTTTTTGAAAGGGTAAACAAAATCAACAAACCTCTGGCCAGCCTCACCAAGAAGAAAACAGAGAGAACCCAAATAAACAAAATAGGAAATGAAAGAGGAGAAATAACAACTAATAACACAGAAATACAACAACAAAAACCTGTAAGAGAATACTATGATCAATTTTATGCCAACAAATTTGACAACCTAGAAGAAATGGCCAAGTTTCTAGAAACATACAGTCCACCGAAACTAAACAAAGAAGAAATAGACTGATCACTAGAAGTGAAATAGAATTTGTCATTAAAAACAAAAAAACTCCCTGAAAACAAAAGTCCAGAACCAGATGGCTTCACTGGGGAAGAACTTACACTGTTCCTTCTCAAACTCTTCCAAAAGATTGAAGAAGAGGAAGTACTCCCAAAGTCATTCTATGAAGCCATCACCCTAATATCAAAACCAGGCAAAGACGCTACAAAAAAGAAAATCACAGGCAAATATCTTTGATGAATGTGTTAGGTTGGCCGAAACATTCGTTCAGATTATTCCATAGAATGTTATGGAAAAACCTGAACGAACGTTTTGGCCAACCCAATAAATGCAAAAATTCTCAACAAAGTATTAGCAACAAAATCCAACATCACATAAAAAAGATCATACAGCACAGTCAAGTTGGATTCATCCCAGGGTCACAAGGATAGTTCAACCTATGCAAATCAATCAGTGTGACACATTACATCAACAAATGAAAAGACAAAAATCACCTGATCATCTCAATAGGTACAGGAAAAGCATTTGACAAAATTCAGTATTCATTCATGATAAAAACTCTTACCAAAGTGGGTATAGAGGGAACGTATCTCAACATAATAAAAGCTATTTATGACAAACCCACAGCCAACATAATACTCAGTGGTGAAAAGCGGAAAGCCTTCATGCTGAAATCTGGAATGTGATAAGGATGCCCACTCTCACTGCTTCTATTCAACACAGTATTACAAGTCCTAGACCCAGCAGTCAGGCAAGAAAAAGAAACAAAATGTATTCATTTTATTTATAGTGAGGTGGATGGACCTAGAGTCTGTCATACAGAGTGAAGTGTCAGAAAGAGAAAAACAGATACCATATGCTAACACATATATATAGAATCTAAAAAAAATAAAATGGTTCTGAAGAACCTAAGGGCAGGACAGGAATAAAGATGCAGACTTAGAGAATGGACTTGAGGACACGGGGAGGGGGAAGAGTGAGCTGGGACGAAGTGAGAGAGTGGCATGGACATATATACACTACCAAACGTAAAATAGATAGCTAGTGGGAAGCAGCCGCATAGCACAGGGAGATCAGCTCAGTGCTTTGTGACCAGCTGGCAGGGTGGGATAGGGAGGGTGGGCAGGAGACGCAAGAGGGGGTAGATATGGGGATATATGTATATATATAGCTGATTCACTTTGTTATAAAACAGAAACTAACACACCATTGTAAAGCAATTACACTCCAATAAAGATGTTAAAAAAATAAAATGTAAAATTGTCAGTATATGCAGATGATGTGATACTATATATATAGAAAACCCTAAAGACTCCACACAGAAACTACTAGAACTGATAGACGAATTTAGCATGGTAGCAGGATACAAGATTAACATACAGAAATCTGTTGCATTTCTTTGCACTAACAATGAAATGTCAGAAAGAGTTTAGAGAGTTTAGGAGTTTAGAGGATTCCTCTCTGATGAAACTAGCCCACAGTTACTGACTGCCCACAGATACTGACATTTAGAGGTTTTCCATTGAATTAGCCAGTTCCCCAACTCCCTGTGGCAAGATTTACTCTTCCAGAAACCCAGAGTTTCCAAAGAGCATTTTTATTTCGTCTAAGAGAGGGTAGTGTGTCAGTCAAACATAGAAGGGATGGTATAAAATGAAGTTTCAAAAAATAAGAAAATTACAAGTACTGTAGTCAAATTTTTTTTAAAACTCAGCAGAAATATTGGAACTTAAAGCTGAGGTTATTTCCCAGAATATAGAACCTAAAGAAAAAGGATTCAACATCAGGAGGAAAAAAACAAAAGTAGAAAATAAAGCATTTTTTTTAAATGAAGCATTTATTGACTCTACGAAAAGAAAAAAAAAGTGTACAAGAAAGAAAAAGGAAATGTAATCAAAGAACATGACTTCGCTCAGCTGTGGACAGTATTATGCATAATCATAATAATGTAGATTCTGAATATTGATTTGACCAAAATTGCATGGAAGAGTCCATACCATTGGAGAAATTCAGTGGATAACGTCTAAAGTTGATAGATAAGTGATAGCACAGAAGTATATTTTGGGCCATGGGGAGGGAAGTACCTGAAGGAGAATCTTGGCAAGTTGAAAGCTCTTGCTTTCAAGGTGGTGAGAGGTATGAACCACTGCTCTTCAATATAAGCTTTGTAGTATTTGATGTTTATATGGACTGCCTTCATATGAGAACAAATAATACATTTCAAAAAATCAGATACACTAATTTTAAAATGTCAGCATGATGGAGCCATTTAGTGTTCAAATAGCCACATGCATACAGTAGTCCCTGGAAAGCATTGTGGGATAAATAACGTTCATTGCAGTGGTCTTGCGTCATCAAGAAAATGTGTGATTCTGTTCTGCATGTTCTGCTCTAGAGAAACAGATACGATGGGGGTTCTTCTCCATCCAAATGCCGCATGCTTTAGTTGTTTGGGGAGAGTCCTGATGTGGAGTGTCCTAATCTCCCAAAGTGGGAGAAATGGTGTGTGTCCCCCTTCCTCATGTCCCAAGCAGCCTCACCCCGTGTCCAGGAGAATCTGGGCTGATTGGCCACAGACTGACTTGCTGCGGTCCAGAGCTCTGATAACCATGATCAAACACCCTCGGGTTTGCCAGACTCCTTCCTTTCCGCCAGGCGGGGCTGAGCCTCCCTCGGGTTCCCCATAAGCCCCTTGTCCTTGGATGGTTGCCTTGAAGTCATTTAGTGAAAGTCACTGGCCCCAGAGCAGGCTGTCCTGTGGCAGAAATTAACCTCCCCAGGCCCAGAGGCTGCAGTGGTGAGTGGGAGGGAGACAGGAAAGAGAAGCAGCTGAGAGAGCAGAATTTAGCCTCTCCTCATAAAGTGTTTCCCCTACTGGTTCTGATACCACAGAGACTGCAGAGGATGCTTCGCTTGGCTGCTGCTTCCTGGTTTAACCTCAGTAAAGCGAGCCAGAGAGCCAAATAAAATGGCCCTGACCCAGCTGAGTCAGAGTTTGTTAACTGGTGGTTTGTGCTTTTTTCCTGGTGATCTTTCTGTTTTCAGGTACTGTATATGGGAGGGTTATAGCAAGATGTCCCAGGCTAGAATGAGGCTCTTTGTTTAAACCCTCATGTAGCAAAGACTGTTTCCCAGTGTGTTAAGCATCACAGACCAATTAATGCTGTATGTTAATCTTTTGATCTAGCAATAAAAGGGAATGGCTGGCTTTATTTTATCTCTTGCTACAAACCTTGATCAAAGCTGTAGAGGTTTTTTTTTTTTCCTAATAGAATTTTGTGAATATTAAGGGCAGGCAGATACGTTTGAAGATACTGGGATTTGAAAGATAATAGTGAACCGGCCACTAAAGGGAGATCCTTTGAAATCTGGAGACAGAATATTGGATGTAGAGGGTACCCCTGACTTAGTTCACAGATAGGTTATAAGGAATAGGTAATACAAAGAAAGGTCAGCCTTTTCCTCCTCCATCCTTTCCCCCTCCCCCCTCCTCTCCCTCTCTTTCCCCCTCTCCCTCTTCCTGCCTCTGTCACTAACCTGCCCTGTCTGCCCCCTCCCCTAACCCTACCAACTACAGAGGACTTAACTGTGTGCCTGGAACACAGTTCATTACCTAGAGAATTTAATAATTTTAATAAGATGTGTCTTTTAATAATTTAATAATAATATGTGCAACATCACATATCAAGAAACTGAGGCTTACAGCACTTAAGTTACTTGCCCAAAGCCACCCAACTGGGAGGTGGTGGAGTGGAGCTCGGAAACTAGGTAGCTTGACTCCAGGGCTCCTACTGTGTGCGTGGCTCATAGAGAGGCTCAGTTATGTCAGCCCTGAGCTGCTGCTGATATCGATGTTGCAGAGAATGAACCACAGAATGATGAAGTGATTTGCTCAAGGTCGCACACTGGTCAGTGGCCATGGAGTTTATCCAGTTGTCTGATTCTGGGTCACCCCTCTCTCTGCAGTGCCAGGTTGCTCAATATATGAAGAGTTAGTGCTTTAAATTCTAGAAACCTATATCCTCCTAGGCAGGTTCCAGGTTCTGAATTCTCACATTGCTTGAATTGTTTGTAAGTTTAAAGTAGCACAGTTAAGCCCTGCCAGAAGCAATGGCAAGGAAACTATTTTAGGTTAATATCTGTTTCCTAAGGGATGGGGGGAAAAAAAAACTGCGTCAATATTAGATTCAATGTATTTCTTCTTCCCTGATCCAAGTAATAAGCAAAAAACAAAACAGAACTAAAAAACCTTTATTCATCAGGCAAAATTTTAATTTCAAGCTACGGGGGGGTGGGGGAGGGGCACAGTGAATCAGTGGTTGCCCAGATGTGGCAGAAGTTCTCTCTCTCCTCAACAGTAGGACAAGAGCTCTCACCCAAGGTTAACTGGTTTCTCAGGGCTTGAGCGGGTCAGTTATCCATTTTATCAGTTAACCTCGGGTGAGAGGGACCACGGCTCTAGACCATCAGTGTGTGGAAAACGCCTTGGTGGTGGCCGCCCCATCCGTCTTCTCTGCTCGTGAAAACTACCTCAGACCTTGGCCCGAGCTGCCTGTCAGCACAGCTCTGCCACTCCACCGTCTGCAGGCCCTGGGCTGGGCCCATGAATCACCTGTTTTCGAAGAAAAAAGACATAAGACAGTCAGCCCACAACCGTCCTCGTTTTCTCATTCCATCTTCGGAAGAGCCTGTCTACATTCTGTTCCAGGTTCAGCTCAGCATGATCATCCCCTTTGCGTCTCACTCCACAGCCTTAAGCCAGGAACAGTCGTACCCTTCGGGAAAGTTCCCGCACACTGCTGCTCTCTTATCACCCTTACGGTCCTCTGCCTGGTATTGTAGGTGTGTGTGCTGCGTCACTGTCCCCACTGGAATGTAAGACTTTGAAGGTGAAGAGGGTCTTTCCTATCTTCATTTTCCTGACAACTCGTGGCGCAATGGTTTTTCTGTATTTGGGACTCAATTCATAGTGGTTTAACTGAATTTTCAGGCAGGTACATGCCATGTGGTAACGAGGGTTTGGAAAGACAAGGATGACTACCTACATTCTTCTTCCTAATAACCATCTGGTTACTGACATGTTTTGTCAGAGATTCGTCCTTTTGTTTATGGCTTTAGTTTACTCCAAGAAAGGAAGAATGTCTAAGCTGGGGGCTGGCAGAATATGGCCTATGGGCTACATCCAGCCCTCTGCCTGTTCTCATCTGGCCGGTGAACTGAGATAATTTCTACATTTCTAAATGTTTGGTGGGGGAAAGACAGGGGGAGGAAGAGTAATATTTTATGACAAAGTAAGATTATATTAAGTTTAAAATGATATGAAATCAAAATGTCATTATCCACGAAGGAAGGTTTACTGGAATACAGCCCTAGCTGTTTGTCTACGTATTGTCTATGGCTCATTTGCACTAAAGCAGAAGATTTGAATAGTTAACACACAGATGATATGTCCCACAAAACCTAAAGTATTTATTATCAGGCCCTTTATAGAAAAGGTGTGCCAGCCTGTGTTCTGAGTCGTTCTCAGAAATGTCTGCCACCATGTGGAAGGGGGACCAGGTGCCCTTTTTGATTAAAGGGAGATGGGTGGAAGGCACAGGATGCCTGGAGGAAAAGAAATCTGGAGAAAGAAAAGGAAGAAAGGGGAGGCAGAGGCCACCTTGGAGATGCTGGATCCTCCTGGGTTTTGTATCCATGCGTGGCAAACATTCTACAAAAAGATTTCCATCTTTCTGAGGAGCACCTGGATGGTCACAGCCAGTGGACCTGCCGGAGGGGGAAACCTGGAGTGTTTTCCACAAGCATTTTCCTCTCCACTAAGAACTCTGCATGGTTCTTTGGAGAAATTGTGAACTAGAAAGGGTGAGAGTAGGAGATTATCATTCACTCCTGATCATTCCGTGTACCAGAGCTGACTAACATCTACAGTAAGATCTAAAGGGCTCTGTGTCCTTGTTGTCTTTGATTCAACAAACGTGTGTGTGTGTGTGTGTATGAAATCTCTTTGGAATGTGTCTGTCTATCTGTGTGTCTCTTTGGGGAAAATCCATTCCGATTGAATGCCAATTAATTATCATGTATGTGGGGATCATTAAACATTTAGAATTTTCAAAGAAAGATACATCAGTTAGACCTTGGCTAAGATCAGCTCAGCCCCGTGGGGAGTGGGGGTTACAGTTTTGTTTAGAAATCTGCTGCCACCATATATAAAATATATAAACAGTAAGACCTACTGTATAGCACAGAGAACTATACTCAATATCTTGTAATAACCTATCATGAAAAAAACAAATCTGCTGCCATTTTCATATGTTTCTCTAATTTTCTTATTACAGGGTAATGCCCTGTACTTCAAATCTGCCAGAAATGTTACAGTGAACATCCTCAACGAACACACTAAAGTCCTAACTCAGCTGATAACAGGTAAGAAAAGAAAGCACTTAGCAGTGTCTGGTCCACGGTAAGCGCTCAAAAAACATACAGTGGAAGGTTGAATGAAACACCATGTGATGTATCTAAAGAAGGGAAAGTCTGCTCGCACAATTTACAGTGTCGGAAAAGAGAACAAAGCATGTGTTCCCTGATGCTACTCAAGGGCAGAGTCTCATCCTATACACACATTTAACTTATGCAGATCTGATGATACTCGTTTAGGGGGTGGGGAAGAAGAATAAACTATTTTTCATGTAGCATGGCCCCTAAACACCAGCTGCTCAACCACAGGAAAGCTCTCTGCTCCAGTGCCAGAGGAAAAGCTGGCTGTGTTGTATTAACGGGAAGAGAGCACAGTATACACAGAACCATGCACATCATACTTTATGGGTTGTAAAAGGGATTTGTAATGATAGTTTGAATCCATGCCATATTTGCCGTACGTGCTGACTTTGAACCTAGCTCAATTGCGAGATGCAGATGTACCCCGACTGAATATGTTTGTGTAGTTCCTTTTCATAGCGCAGATCTGCTCCTAACAGCCGTGGAAAGCACCCAGTGGGGTTTAAGCTGCACAGTGCTGAAATTTAAACAAGAGTTGGTTATTCACCATAATGACTCTAATGATGAACATGGGCCTCACGGTCGCAGTAACATGCTGGGTGGTATGACCGGTGCCCGCTCTGTAGGCTATGAGCAGCGGTAAATAGGAGCTGTCATGCACCTCCACGGCAGAAGGGGAAAGGGGGGCTATGTCTGAACGGCATTGTTACACTTGCAGACAGAAGATGCCATTTGTTTGGCTTCAGGGCTGAAAGAAATGTCTACAGATGGACATTTCGAGAAGCCAGTTGCCCAAATGTCCTGAAACATTACTGGCACTAAAACATCTGGAGCCCCACGAATCCCAATGCCAAGGGGAGGCAGATGCCTTTGTGCCCAGAGTCTCGCTGGGGAAAGAGCCTCACTCTCCCGCCACCAGATGTGTACGTCTGGAGAGCCACAGCTGGTGGGTGACCTGGACTGGCTCCCACTGGAGGAACAGCTGTGGCAGAGCCCGTAATCCATAAAATTGCTCTTCCAGCGCGCGCCCAGCTCAGCGGCCTCGCTGCTCTAACATGTGGCCCGCAGTCACGATGCTAAATAATTAAATAAACAGCTTCAGTAAGCAATGATTTAAGCAGTGTGCGTGAAAATTGCCTCCAGGAGGGAAATAAATCCGACCTCCAGCTCCCAGATTCCCGCGTTCAAAAGGGACTTATTTCGCCTGATCACTTGATCATTTGCCATCTATTTGCAGTGGGAGATTTGGCTGACTTGAGAGATTTTGTTTTGATAAAGCTGGAACCGGACGAATGACTGTTACTCAGGAAAAGAGTCTTTCTGTCCCCCTCCTTCTCCCCCCACCTCCTCCTTTTGCTTCTCTCTTCCGACTCCCCCTTTTCTCCTCCACCCCCTCTTCCTTCCCCCTCTCTCCATCTCCCTTTGTCTCCCTCTGCCTCCCCCTTCTCTCTCGCCTCTTTCCTCTTTCTCTCTCTCCTTTTCCTCTTCTGTTGTTCTCTCCTCTCTACTGCCTCTCTGTTTCCCCATCTTCTTTCTGTCTCCCCTGACCAGGGCAGGCCCCTGGAGCTGAGACCCCATCCCTACCTCTTAAAGTAAGGCACAAGGTAGCTAATATTAAACGAGATGGGCAGAAAGCCATCCTAACACCAGCCGGCAGCAGCCTTTCAAGATGCCTTCTAGAGAAGATAGTCCATACGTTCAAATAGAATTCCCAGTACATACACCCATGCACGATCACCCCTAAAGTTTCCCTTCAGGGTTCTCCTTTTACATTGATGCACATGGTGGAAAGCACAGAGCAGTTCCAGGAGAAAGTATCCTAAGGCCCGGTACACTTAGTGGTGGACTTACCTGACAGCAAATCATTTTGCCTAAGCGGCCGGGTTTACTATGGCAGTCCTGAGGATTCGAGAGTTCTCCTGCTTATTACCTAATGATCATGTCTCAGAAGCCCAGAAGAAATTCCAGTGTTAGCGATTCAGGTAATCTTTTCACAGGAAACAATGTTTTAAATGATGGTTAAGTTCCCAGGCCAGGCGACACAGCCATACCTGACTCATGCTGCTGCTGATTTACTATCATCTCAGTAGTAGGTCCAAACAGGGAACCCTCTGACCTGCAAGGAGGAAAGTTGTAGAAGTCTTATATGACATCTAGCCAGAGTGGGGAAAGTCCCCAGGATCAAGGGAGTTGAGGAAAGAAATTAGACTGCACGGCCCCCAGGTCCTTCTAGCTCCCAGATTCATGGCATTGGCAGGACTGGGAGATGGCCAGTGCATCCTGATGGAGATTAAATAAGGAGGTGCTTCACACGTACACTACTGTGCACAGAAAGGGATTAATTGAAGATTAGTTTCAGGTTACAAATAACGATCTTTTCCATCCTGGAGAGGAAGTGAGCTCACCAAGAGACCTCCTGAGCAAACGCAGGTCTCCAGCTCCATTTACATTTCTTTGCAGAATCGTTTTTTTTTTTTAAAGATTTCATCGTGTCCAAGGAGCTTTGGCAGCTCCAGGTGAAATCAACAAAAGGACAAGCCATCTGCACCATGGAGCCAGCAGTTGCTCTGTGGGGTTTTGGCTAAAACTACCAACTACTGAGCCTTATATACCCAAATGGTTCCGTCCATGTTGTATTCTCAGAAGCCTTGAAAAGCAAGATAACTTAATGGTGTCTTGTGTTCTCTGATGGCTGCAGTCTCTTCAGTACACGCTCCTGTATCTCACACACCATTCGTAAGTTCAGAGTAAACTTAGTTTACACACAGACCAGTGTTCTTGATGCCTCAGGGGTGTGTCTCATGGTATTGCCCAAGTCCATGGAAGCAAAGTCCAAGCATTTGTGTCTACAAGTCATACCGCCATATCTGACTAGATCCAGAGCGGGCAAATTGTGCTCACCCCATGGCCATCCTGAGATCATTCATTCATTCCCTCATTCGTTCATTCATTCATTAGCACTAGACCTCCTGATCTCCAGTCTCCCCCCTAAAAAGAAAAGGTAACAACCTCAAAGCATTGCCAAGTAATACAGATTTTACTGAAGGTTTCTTGTGACCAGGAAGACAGCTACATCTTAGCCCTCCCTAAGCAACCTAATACCAAGCCCTCACTGCACCTGTCTCTTCTTTCAGGATTTCTCTCTTCCTTGTCTCCAGCTTCCTAATTCCTTTCATCCTCCAAAAGTTCCTCTCCTAATTGCCCCAGCATCCTTTTCCTTTCTAGACAAATAAACATCCCTTTTCTGCTATGGAATGATTCCTAGGGCACAGTTCCAGATGCAGATCTGCCATTAGCTCGCTTGGTGACCTTGAGGGAGCCCTTGGCTTTGCTTTCACTTGTTCTCACGTACAGCATGAAGGCAGTCAAAGAAGACAATGTCCAGGTCCCATACCATTTGGAAATGTGTGCTCTGTCTGCTGTTTCCATCCCCCACTCATTAAAGAGCCTTTCCAGTGTGCTGCTTTTTGTCAGAGGGCCAGTGTGGATGTACTGGCAAGAGATCAGTTTTGCTGAATTGACATGATGATGCGAATGAGGGAAGTTCACTCAGAGATGGTCACCATTTGTTCATTTCAATGTGTTGTGACCATTACATTAGAAAAATGGCGATGGTTATGATCCCAATGGCGATGATAATCACAAGATCAGTCCCCTACATTTCACAACTCTTTTCTGCCTACAAATTTCTCTTTATAAACACAGTATAATTCAGTCCTTTTAACCTTTCTATGCGATAGGTAGAATCGATGGTAGTAGCACAGTTGTGCAGATGCAGAAAATGAGGTTCAGAAAGATCAAATGATTTGCCCAAAGTCACATTACCAGAAAATGAGAGAGTTGGGACATAATTTTTGTCTTCTGATTCTTAGTGTGATAGCCTTGCCAAAGAGGAAAGCGGCCCCAGACATCCAGGGGCTGGCCGGGCTCTATCAGCCAAGCGTTGGTGTTCTGTGTGGACATAAATAATTTCACAGAACATCAACACCAGACAAGGCCACTCGTGGCCATGAAGGATGGAGAAAAAACAAAAAGCAAACACAACCCTGATCATGTCTGAACATAGATGAAAAATAGAAACTTTTATCCAAACCACAGGAATCACCAGACTTCCCCCTCTCCCCCTATAATATGAATGACTACTGTTTGTTTATCCATTACAGTTTGGCGTTGCTCTGGTCTTCCCTACTCTAGATAAGATTTACTAAGATGCTAATCGTAAAATTACTCCTAGTACCTGACAGCATGTAATCCAGAATGAAACCTTGCTTCCTTAAACCCTGCCTCCAAATAACCTATTATAAGGCCAGATCCTGTAATAAATTCTTTCTTCTTATTGAGAAGCCCTATGGTTCCCCACGGGTGTGTGTTCTCTCCCACGGCAATGAGTTAAAAACCCAACTTGTTCAACTCCAAGTGTGTTCCTAGTGATCTTTGCCTAGAAGGCACTGAGGGCCCTTTCACTACTACTTTTTACTAATAAGTGACACTGTCTTGAAAAATAACTAGAAGGAAACAAAAATGTTATACAGTCGGCCCTCCATATCCACGAGTTCCACATTCCTGTATTCAACCAACTACAGGTAGAAACATTTGGGGGAAAAAATTCCAGAAAGATCCAAAAAGCAAAACTTGAATTTGTCCCATGCTGGCAACTGTTTACATAGTATTTATATTGTATTTGCAACTATTTACACAGCATACATTGTATTAGGTATCATAAGTAATTAGATAATTTAAAGTATACAGGAGGGGCTTCCCTGGTGGCGCAGTGGTTAAGAATCCACCTGCAAATGCAGGGGACACGGGTTCGAGCCCTGGTCCAGGAAGATCCCACATGCTGCGGAGCAGCTAAGCCCGTGTGCCACAACTACTGAGCCTGCACTCTAGACCCCGCGAGCCACAACTACTGAGCCTGAGTGTCACAACTACTGAAGCCCAAGCGCCTAGAGCCCGCGCTCCACAACAAGAGAAGCCACCACAATGAGAAGCCTGCACGCCGCAACGAAGAGTAGCCCCCGCTCGCCACAACTAGAGAAAGCCCGTGCGCATCAACAAGGACCCAATGCAGCCAAAAATAAATAAATTAATTAATTAAATTTATAAAAATAAATAAAGTATACAGGAGAATATGCATAAGTTATATGCAAGTATCACACCGTTTTATGTAAGGGACTTGAACATCCATGGATTTCGATATCCGAGGGGTATCCTGGACCTAATCCCCCACAGATACTGAGGGACAGTTATATCGGAATCTCCTGGGCAGTTTTGGAAAAAATATAAGCTTTCTGGACTCTACCCTCAAATATTTTTCTATGTGAATTTCCAGTCCAAAAGATAAATTCCTTTTTGATCTCAGCTATTATCATTGAGAATGATGACACCCCCAGGTTATTCTGATGCACTTCTGTGGTCTAGCTTTTTGGAGCCTTCTGAACTTCAGGTATTTAGGTAGCTCTATGTTGTTGTTGTTGTTTTAAGAATTCTAACACTAACCTGTTCTACTTTTTCCATAATACCTAAAACTCTCTGCAGTTTTCTGGTTGATTTATTAACACATGTTTAAATGTCTGTCTGTCTGTCTCTATCAGCAGGTTAGTGCTAAGGGATCAGGGACTTTGTCTTCCTTTTGCCGCTACTATAGCCTCAGCTTCAAGAAGAGTATCTGTTGTGATATGATAAAACCTCTAAAATTGATTTTTTATTGAATGAAATTCTATCATGAAAGATTCAGTAACTTTCAAGGCAATTAATTACAAGATATTATAGCCTCTTCTGTCAAGAAATGACTTATATACTTGTCTGGTGTCAGATGCAGCCAGCGGGTCAGGGGTAGAAAGAGTGAGGCAGATTTCAGCTGAATTTAAAGGTGCCCTTTCCAGCAGTTAGGGCTGGCCAAAGCTACGCCGGTCCTTCAAGAGGTGGTGAGTATTTTGTGCTTTCATAAACGCAAGCCAAAATCTACAAGTATTTGAAAGTAATTTGCTGGTTAGCTGAGGGAAATCTCACTCAAGCATTAGTTTGGAGGAAGGACAGAATGGTTTTTAAAATCCTACCTGGAGAGCGTATGATTAAAAGTAATTGACAAGATATGGTTAGAGTCATGAGGCTAGGCTAATTGTCACAGCTAGCTTCTGAAAACCAACCCATTTACATTAAAGTCCAATACAATCTTGTCAGATGTATCTGTTCTGCGAAAAGCTCTTTATAATTGAAAGCAACGGAACTAACGTATTCCCTCTCTCCCCCTTCTAGGGCCAAAAGCTGTAGAAGCTTATGGCAAAAAGTTCGAGGTGAAGACGGTTTCTGGAAAATTGCTCTTCTCTGCAGATAGCAATGAAGTGGTAGTAGGAGCTGAGAGATTAAGAGTTTTAGGTAAGTAAACTTCAGTCATTGAACTGGTTTAATGCTACTGTGTACATTTTAGAGGAAAAGTTAAATGGTGTCTATAAGAGTGATTTTGGCTAATTACCTGTAAAGGTAATTTTACTCTCTCAAAGCAAGGATGATGAACCTCCCAGGCCCCACCTTAAAAGTTTCTCAAATCATGAGTCTTTGTGGCACGTCCGCCATCATCAAGCTTCGGGTGGGGATGTGTGCTCATACCAAGAAATGTGCTAATCCTCACAGGTTGGCAGTCCTGCAGCAAGCAGTCAAGACTTGTATACGTTGTTATAGTGATTACTAAACCTGGTTGTCAATTAAGAATCATGTAGGGAACTTCTGAAAAGGTCAGGTTCACGGATCCAAGCCTGACTTAACTGAATTAGAAGTTCTTTTGTAAGGACCCAAGGATTTATTTGTAAAAACGGGAATTTCTCTGTTGGTTCCACTATTGGAATCATTGAATTTGGCTGTACACCGAAATGGCCTAGCAGGGTGGTTTAAGAGTTCTGGTACTGGAGCTAACCTAGCTTTTCATCCGGCTCTGTCACCTACTAGCTGTGTGATTTTAGACAAATTACCAACATCACTGAACCAGTTTCCTTTTCTGCTCGATTGGGCTAAGAACACCTACCTCCTCTAGTTCTCCCTAGGGCTCAATCAGATTGTGTTAGATCATGTTATACACACTTATCACAGTGCCGAGCACAAAACAGTACTCATTCAGTGCTGCTGCTGTTAATACTCTTGCTACTATTAATACTAATCCTGCTTTTCCTTCTCTTGCTCTCTGTGAGTACCAGTTAAAAGCTCAGACTCCGGAATTAACCCACTATATTTTTAATGCTATCTCTGTCCTTTAATAGCTGTGTGACCTAAAGCAAGTTAGCTAACCTCTCTACATCTATGTTTTGCTCATCTATAAAATGGGGGTAATAGAAGTATCTACCTTCTGAGACTGGAAGGATTGAATGAAATAATCTATGGAAAGTGGTTCGTAAGTTGGCTAAAAATAGGAAGTGTTCACTAAGTGCTAGATGTTATTAACTTAAATTATTATGTTATTTGTACTTGAACTTATTATTTGCTGTGTACATTATTAGTTGCACCCTGCATCTTCTTTCTTCTCTATTAGTGCTGTCTTCCTTCTGTTCATCACCTCCACCCTCAGTCCATCAGCTTGTCTGGCCTGTCTGTCTCTCTATCTGACATAATACACATTCATATCTAACTTGCTTGCTAGATGACCCCTAAGTTTCCATCCCCAGGCCTGGCATCTTGCCTGAGTTCTAGGTCTTCCTTTATATCTAGCTACTCCACCAGCCTCTCATACTTAGTGGATCTTGAGTGCCTAACGTAATAACACACGTGAACATGCACGCACACGCACACACACCCCACACACACACTCACCCTCTACTCTCCCACCTGTATTTACCCCTGACTCCCCTATCACTCTTACTGGCCCCATTATGCTTTCCTCTGTCAGTGTCAAAACTTCAGCGTCGTTCTGACCAGCAGCAGGCTCAGCACAGTCAGAAGATGGCAGTGGCCATCCTGACAGAGCTCAATGGCATGGGAGGGCCGGGTGCAGAGGCAGCGAGCCAGGGGCGGTCTAATCGCCGGTCAGGTGCTCACTGGGATGGAACAATTCCTTTGTCTTTCAGGGCCTTGCTTTTTCCTATCTGTAAAATGAGAGCTGTCTAGAGCAGAAGTTTCAAACAATTTTTTAAAACTTAGCAACAGAAACTTTTCAAAATAAAATTTCATACCAAACCCCAATCAATAAAATGTATCAAAGAACAGCACTGGGCTTCCCTGGTGGCGCAGCGGTTGAGAGTCCTCCTGCTGATGCAGGGGACACGGGTTCGTGCCCCGGTCCAGGAAGATCCCACATGCCATGGAGCAGCTGGGCCCGTGAGCCGTGGCCGCTGAGCCTGCGCATCCGGAGCCTGTGCTCCGCAACGGGAGAGGCCACACCAGTGAGAGGCCTGCGTACCGAAAAAAAAAAAAAGAACAGCACGGCTCTGGGTTGTGGATGGGGCTTTTAAGGCATAAAGGTTAAGCTGTATAGCTTCTTTCTCCCCCCTCACTCTGTCCTTGGGAGACCTCTTAGAACTTATTTTTAAAACCCCTTAAGTAGATAGTCTTTAAAAGAAAAAAAGGTAAAGCCTACTGACCACTTGCCATGATCCAAGTAGGATGCTTTAGGTGCATTATTGCATTTAGACCTCACCAACACCTTGTGAGGCAGGCACTGTTTTTATCATCCCCATTTTACAGATGACGGAACTGAGCTATAGGGAGAGGTGAGCCATAGTAAAGGGTGAGAGCCAGGATTCCCAGCCAGGTATTTGAATACAGACTGCTTCACATTAAAGCACTATACTTTGCTGCCTCCTCAAATTGGTCCCATTTTTAGATGAGTACACTAAGGCCTGAAAAGGTGAAGAAACTTGCCAAGATCAAGTACCAGTAAGTGGTGGGACTGATGTTCAAATCCTAGCCTATGGACTCCACCCTTCGTGCACATGGCTACACGTAAATGTAGTTCTAAGACCTTTGCCAACTCTCACAATGAATGTTTTTCTCTATTATTCATAGAAATGGCACTTTCTATGTTAGTTCTAAGTTTTAGGGGGAAAAAAATGCAGAAACGTTAAGCTATCCTCTTAGTCAAGAGTCTTTTGCTCTACCAGTTCTAAAATAACTGCCCAGGGGAAAAAGTGATGGTATCTCATGCCGAGATCATTTTATACAAATGGTGTTTGGCACTTCCCATCAGTCTTTGGGGCTTCGTGAGTCACCTCACTGCTTTACAATCTGACTTTGCAAAGATACAGATATTTTAGATGTCCAAACACTGTGGTTTCATCCCAGTGTACAAAACTCTATGATGGTATCATTTAAGAACTTCCCCCCCTCCCCTATCGTGACATAAACTAAGGATTGGAAGACGATTGTAGCATTTGGTCACTTGAAGGCAGGTGGATAATTTTGCTGCTGTTGTTTCTTGTGCTTGTGATATTTCACTTACAGAAGGATTTAGGATAAAATCTGTCTCTATCCATCATCAGAAGCATTTGCTTTCTTGTGTAAAAATGTAGAAAGGAAGCATCATAATAAATACCACTGCTGCTACCAATGCTGAAAAGAAGAGGAAATGACCACCCCACAAATCTCACATCTACCTACTCAGTGAAATGAGCCTAGTGTGTTGCAGAAATGAGCTTCCTGTCATCTGGGATTCAGCCATATGGTGTCGAAGGAGAAGTTTAGGCAATTTCATTTTCAGCTTAATGAGAAGTTTGTCTTTTTGAGTCATCAGACTGCTCAAACTCTTGGGAGGTTGGAATCTGGTTGCATATTTCGTGGTGGAATCTAACATAGCTGGGTTTGAATCTTTGCTCAAGCATTTACAATCTGAGTGACCCTGTCCAAGTCTATTTTTGTCTTTAAGCTTTAGTTTCTACACGTATAAAACAAAGAGAGAGGAATACAATAAAGAATGGAAGTAAGAATGAATGAATACAGGAAGAAACATCTGTAAATAAATCAGTAATTTTAGTTGATAGCTGAGTAAGAACATGCAGTAGAAGATAATAATAACCCTAAGGAGATAATGTCTCTTGGAAACAGGTGCTTAACCCATGGGATCAGAACAATTGTTTATACTCCTCTCTGGATAACCACACCCACCTATTCAGTTTTCAGGATAATGACTCCCTTGGGCACACTCCAAGGACATTGAATAGTCTGGCTACAGGACTAGTAGCCATACCTCATAAAGAACAGTTCGATTATCTGGAAACTTTTATCCTGGAAAAGATATGGAGGACTCATGTAGGCAGACAGCAGTTGCTGACGTTTCATAATGCACATGTTTCCTGGGGTAAAAAGAGCAGGCAAGAGCTGTGTAGTTGCGTGGTCGAGAGAACAGGTTTAATCCCGGTTTCTGTCATTTGTCAGCCAGTGCCTTGGGATATGTCACTTTCCCTTTCTAGGCTTCCTTCTACTCTGTGACATGGTGTAATAATGCCTGACTCTCTCAGGAGTTCGGAGAAGTAGATGGTACAGTATATGTACCGATTATCAGCACAGTGATTGGTACGAGGTCAGCACTCTACGTGCTGACTGCTGTGTCGGTGATGGTTTTTGCTGTTCCACTTGGACTTCAGGGAACCCATCTAATTCTAAAATTGTACCTAGCCCTCGTATGTTCATAGAAGAAGGTACTCAGAAATTGGCTTAGGACTTGTAGGAGTGTTCAGATATCAGTTAAGTTTGGACTGGTAGATTTCCTGAACACAGCTAGGGTCAGAAGAGAAAAGACCTTTTGAAGATAGGGATTGAAGGCCCGGGTTGAATTCCCAAAATTGTAGGGTCTTTCCTTCCACTCAAAGACAGTGGTTCTCAGAGCATGGTCCTCAAATTAGGAGCATCAGCTATGGTCTACTTGTTCGACATGCAAATTCTCAAGCTCCACCCTAGACCTATTGATCAGAAACTCAGGAGTAGGGCCAGTAAGCTGTAGGTGATTCTGATGTAGGCTAAAGCAGGGGTCTCCAACCCCTGGGCTGCGGACCTCTACCAGTCCGCAGCCTATTAGGAACCAGGCTGTAGAGCAGGAAGTGAGCGGCGGGCAAGTGAGCCAAGCTTCATCTGCCGCGCCCCATCGCTCGCATTACCCCCTGAACTATCGCCCCCCTCCCCAGTCCGTGGAAAATTGTCTTCCATGAAACCGGTTCCTGGTGCCAAAAAGGTTGGGGACCGCTAGGCTAAAGAACACTGACCTAAGACAGTCACAGCTCAACCATTTTGCCACCACTTTGCTGGTAGCTCTCATTTGAGTTCAGGTTCGGCTTGTTCCACTTTGCTCCAGAAAAGCTACAATATAAATAGAGCAAACACACACTGAGGGCTTATTCTGTGCAAGATGCCGGTCACTTGCCATGAGTAAATGCATTTGATCCACAGCACAATCTCTCTTATAGAGGGGCAAACTGGGGCACAGAGTGCTGTGAACTTTGTCCTCAGTTCCACAGAGGGACACTGGCAGAGTCAGGATCTGAATCCAGGCGGTCTTACCCACTGTGCCTGATGACCTCTGTCACAGTGAGCTTCAACTTCCCTGAACTCCGTAGCACGTTGCGTCATACTGAGCGGCAAAGAGAACTGGACCACAGTTGTCCACTTATTCCCCTCATTTCTGGCTTCTAGAGACGCCGCTCTTCCCACAGTTTTCCCACATCTGTAACTGTTCCTCCACTTCCTTCGCTACCTCTTCTTTCACTTACTCAGGGACGTGGATTCACTCCCGGCACCACATATGGACTTGCCCCTGGGTCAGTCCTTAGTTTTCTTTTTTCACGTTTCTATGGAAAATCCCATACTTACATACAGTTTCAATAGTTGCCCTTTTCAGGCGACCCTCAAATCTGTATTTGCCTTGAACGGTCTTCTCATTTGTAGTTCCACATTTCCAAAAACCTGGACTTTTCTGCGTGGATGTCTCTCCATCACTTTCACTTCATCACTTGCAGCTGAACTTACCAATCGCCCTGTCACACTCCCCACCTCTCCAGCACCTACTTCCCTAACTCTCCACACGGGGCCTCCATGCCCCTAGGCTTCAGGGCCTTGCTTTCATTCAGGTACCAGGCCCTGTCTTTCTTCCCATGGGCATCAATGTCTTTGTCAACCTTAGGTTTTCCATATTACAAAGGTATCTATTTAGGTCTTACACAAGAGAATTTAAGTTTATAGCCAAGCCCGTTCATTTAATAACCAAAAAGGTGTAAAATTAGCATGCAAGATGAGGCATGGTATAGTTTACCTTTAATTACAGAACAGAGGTATTAAGTACCAGTCAGCAGTGGCCTTTAAAAAGCAGCAAACGTAGGCAACATAAAAGCCAGTGAATTTAAGAGGCATCTTCATGGAGACGCCAGGGAAAACATAATTTTGATCTTCATTAGTGACCAGTTTCATTGAACAATGAATTGGACATTATAGCCCCTATAAACAAAGCATAATTATAAAATGTTATTCTGATTGTTAATTAGGTCTCTTTATACTCTAGATTAGTTTTGTAAAATATGTCCTCTAGATGCCACTTGATGTTAATTATCCAAGTTACATTACTATCAATTGAAAAACGTTTTTAATTAAATCTAAAGCCATTTAAATTAACATAAGATTTATAGAAATTTAAATGTGGTCTGATGCATTTAGCCTTTTGAATTAGTTTTTGATGAAACCCTGTACTGCAGCCTGGTAATTGATAATTATGATGAAAAGAGTAGGGTGTTCTTAGTAGTGTTTATTCATTAAATATATGTGTGTGTGTGTGTGTATACACACACACACACACACACACAAATGCACATGTACATTTATATATAAGATATCTTTACTGTTATTGGAGTCATGGAGATATAGAGATGAAGTGGTTAATGTTCCTACTCTTTCAGGGAGGTATCTTATCAGGGAGATGAAACACACATGCCAATATGTGGGAGCCCAAGCAGAAAACAAGCTTCTTAGAAGGATAGAAGCAAAGGGACTCCAGAATTACAGATTCTAGATGTAGGAGGGTGGTATCCCAGAGAGAATTTTGAAAGCTTTGTAAATGAAGGGAGTATTTGAACTAGGTCTTGAGTATGGATTGGGGGAAAAAAACACATGAGAGTGCTTTCTTGGCAAATGGAATAGCACTTGTTTATCTGTCAGGACTCATTTGGTTGTGATTTCTGTGAATCCAACTCAAAGCCAGAGGCGGGGAGATTTATTGCCTTGTGTGGTAGAAAAGTTCAGTGGTAGCCAGCTTCAGGCTAGATTCAGTGGCTCGAATAATGTGACCAAAATTCAGTCTCTGTCTTTCTCTTACCATCTCTTAGCTCTGTTTTCCAGTCTTGTATTTGGTCATCACCTCTGCTGGTGAACAGGAGGAGGGCTTACCTTCCAAATATAAATCCAACAAAGTCCTTGTTTTTACTCTGACTGGACTGACTTGGGCCATATGCCCATCCTTGAATGAGTCATCATGACCCGGATGATGGAATCTGCTGGTTAGCATGGCCTGGTTCATATTCCACTGCTGGAGCTACGGTGGGAAATGCCTGGGAGTGAGATAAAGAAGGGGTCAGTTCTCAAAAGGAAAACTGAGGTGGTGTTACTGGGAGGGGGACTGGGTGCTGGGCAAAGAAAAATAGCAGCTATTCATTATATTTTTATTATAATAATCAAAGGCACCATCATGAAAACTCATGACTGTTGTACATGCAGCAGTGGAACCCAGGCATTATGAAGGGTGTCCATGGAAGATACTCTGTGAGCTCTGTCCCCCTTGCTTGCTTAGCCCCAGATACCCTGGCTTCCTTGCTTCATCCCCAAGCATGTTTTCACCACCCATCGTTAGTACTTACGCTTCCCTCTGCATGGAATCCTCTTTCACAGTCTATGCATAAAGGATCTCTTTCTTTATGGCTTGAATATCACTTCATCAAAGAGGTATTCTTAGATTCCCTTAAAAAAATAGCATGTTCCTGCTATCAAGTCTATACCAGGCGTTGGCAGAGTATGGCCTGTGGGCCAAATCACACCACTACCACTGCTTGGTTTTGTAAATAATGTTGTACTGGAACACAGCCAGGCTCACGTGTATTGTCTATGGTTGCTTTCACACTACAACAGCAGAGTTTAGTAGTTGAGACAGATCGTGTGGCCCACGAAGCCTAAAATATTTATTATTTGGCACTTTACAGGAAGTGTTTGTTGATTCCTGGGCTGTACTTTTACCTGCTTTGTTCCTCTTCAGAGCAATTATCACAACATGACATAGCATGTTGTGTATATATGTGTTTATTTTCATCCTGTCCACCTCATTAAAATGTAAACTTCATGACAACAGGAACTTTTGTTTTTCAGAGTCTAGAATGGTGCCTGGTGCCTAGTAAGTGCTCACTAATATTTGTTGCATGAAAGGATTGAAATTTTTGAACCTTGGAATGTTTGATAACCAATCTGGATAGTACAGAGAAACAGAGGGAGTGAGACCTTGCATCTAAGTTAAGAGATTATTATCATATCTTTGTTGAGGATTCATGAAGTCCTAAACTAGGATAGAGAGAGAGAGAGAGAACACATGGGAACGATCATCTTGAAGGAGAACTGATGAATCTTGGCAACTAATTGGACGTGGAAAGTCAAGAGGGAGGGAAGCTGGGATGCTTCTGGTCTTGTGCACCTTGTCAGTCAGACAGCTGTGGCACGGTTAACAGAAATATATAGGAGCAACGGCAGGTTTAGGATTGAAGATGAATAGTTCAGTGGTGGAGGCACTGGATCTTGCTACTTGAGCACCTCTCTCAGGGGGAGGCCACGTGTTTGGTGGGAAATGCCATCCCAAGAAAAGGCCCACAAGAGATGCCCCACTGAGCAGCTGAGCAGAAGGGTCAGAGAACCATTGACACAGATTGAACAGGTGAACACCAGAGAGGTGATGGCCTAATAGGGCATCCGGGAGCAAGAACTTAGAGAAGCTCTCCAAATAGAGCATCACTGAAACAGCTCCCAGGTCCAGGCCATTTCTTTCTCTGATGGAGGCTCAGGGCTGGCTGACTGGGGCCATGACTGCCTTGCTGGAGGCATCCTTAGAATTTGAGGGCCTCATCCTGTGTTCTTACACTTGTTCTAATCCGCTCTGCCTTTCTCCACGAGAAGGAACTCAGAAGCTTTCGAATGTGGCATAACTGGGTTCTGCCGTACCTACCAGCTACCTGAAGTTGGCTACGCTACTCAGATCATTTAGTCCATGTATGTGGGTGCTAAATAAACAAACTTTCCCCTTTTCCTATTTCTTTGCCTCCATCTTTTTCTCTTCTTTCTCCTCCTTTCTGAAGTATCTCATCAGTGAGTAGAAGGAAGCATGAGAGAGGCTACAGGATTATAGTAAAAAGTGGAACATACTTCCTCTTCTGTGATGGTAAAAACTGAATAGTTCAGACATTGCTCCTTGGGAGAGAAGGGCCTACCAACCCAACAGTAACATTTGGGTAACAAATCAGAGGAACCCCGAAACTTGCCAGGGCCCTCCTTCTCTCTGTTATCCTTAGCAGAGATCATCTGCTGGGGATTCAACTATTTACAGAGAACTGCCGGTCCTACAGTTCTTCTGGCATCTCATCCCAAAGTTGGTTTATTATTTATAGGCATACAGGAATACTGTATTAGATCATAAAGATACGTTTCTCATAAATAATGTAGCGAGAAAGCCACATATAAAAGAGTCTCAGATGAACAGTTCCAACCTTAATAAACCAGAGATACTAAATGAGAAAAAGCACAGTTTTACAATAGAGGAATAATAATGGGGTTTCATCGGAAAGGCTGCTGGAAGTACAACTCTTATCATTCTCCAAAAAATAAAAAAGAGCCAGTCCCAAAGCCTGGGTGATTCCGCCACCTGGTTTCACGTGTTCACCCACCCACGTGCACGGGCATCTTAAGCTGCCTTGGGTCAGCTTTTCCCCCACGCTTAGGGCTTGATCCCTGATGCGGGAGGAGGATGCATTTGCCGGGCCCCATGCGCTTTTCCCTTGGGCAGGAGGGAGATGTGATTTCATATCAGCGTGATGGATTAATCATTCTGTGTGAACATCCCCCGCTGTCCCAGCAGTGTTGTCTTAGCCAACCTCCCCCGTTGCTGAGCCATTGTCTTCCTCATGTGCACGTGGGGATGGGGAGAGGAGGTAAAAAGGCAGTTGGGGACATTTGTCAGCTTTCTAGTTTGATTGAAGAGTTGGTGAGGTTCACTACTTGGCTGCTCGCAGGAGAACCAATTCCAGCACTTACTAAGGGAGGGCCATGTTTGGTTTTTTGTCTGTGGAACCGAGACGACTTTAATTTCTCTGTCAAGCCACAGCTAATACGCTTTCAGGCATCTGTTGGCTTGTTTTTATCCTCAAAGTTGTCTTCTTCCCAGTTAATGCCAAAGACAGAGTATTTTCAGACAAGGAGATAAACTAACTTCTGCCAGGCCATCTTCAGTGGCAAGAGGCTTGCCCGAGAGTTTGGCTCTATTGTCTCCTTTCTCATTAATCATATTCACTGTTGTAGAATATTCTTATGCAACCAGAAGTCACCTGAGTTGGATTTTTTTTCTTTCATCCCAGCAGAGGCCAAGTAGAATGTTGGTATTCCACGGTGACACTAGGAATTTAATGAGATGACAATGTGAATAAGAAACTCTCAGTATGCAGAATAAGGAAGGAAATTAACTTTATTCTCCTCTAAGGAAGGGACTTGAGTTTAATTCTGCTCATTTGAGTGGGAGGAAAGAGCGCAAAACATACTTGTATTGTGCTTTCCCTCCCACCTTGCTCTAAGCTTTACCAGTCTTTGAATCTCAACTGCTTCGGCACCCTGTCTTCCCAAGGAGTAGTGGGGAAAGGTGGCGAGGGTGAATATAAACAAAAGAAATAAGGAGAGACAGAGGAGAAAATATCCAGAACCCTTCAGGACACAGATAGAAGCAAATGCCTAAGTTTCTTCTTTGAGGGACAGTAGTATTGGACAGCATAATGGTTACCTGGGTAGGGGCTTTGGAGGCAGACCAACTAGATTCCACTTCTGGCTCTAGCGGTACAACCTTAGGCAAGTGCCTAAGTCTTGGAAAGCCTCAAGTTGCTCATCTGCATAATGAGCGTGATAAGAGTACCTACGCGATATACCGTCAAGTCCTTGGCATGGTGCTAAGCACAGCGTAAGTGCCCAGTGTATTGATGCCTGTTCCTCCTATAAATTCCTATTGAACAGCATTTGTGCAGCTATGACCAATCGAAGTTCAGTGCAGGGGTGGAAGGACACAGCACAAAAGTTCCTTGATCCCAAGTTGGTTATAGTCTAGTTAGGGGTATTAAAGCACATACCCAGTGAAACATTCAATAGCAGCGAAAATGGTTTTTAAAAAGTTAAACAAAGAAAATGTAAGATAACCCTTGGCTGCAGTTTGTGCTGGAGACGGGGGTAGGAGACCAAGCTCGTGGAGGTGACCTGCAGAACTCCCCAGAGGAGAAGTCGAGGGGAAGTGTGATGGGTGGGGATGGAGGTAGACTTCGCAGACATGGGGGAGTGGGCACAGCCCCCAGACAGCAGGGTCACGGGAAGCATGAGCCCAGCTCTACGGGACAGAGGAAGTTGGGATGAGCCGCCACTGGTTTTTTCCAGCAAATAAGCACATTTGGATTTAGCTTTGGGGAAGGGCTTGCCATTATCAGCATAGAATAAACAGGAATTGCTTTCTTCTCCAGAAGCCTGAGTTAAGACAACGTCTCAGGTTTCTGTGAGAGCCTCCCAGGGATTTTCTCCTTTTGGCAGTGTCCTGGACGGGATGTGGCTGCAATGTTCATGGAAATATTTGATAGGATCTTTATTCTGTAAGCCAAAGAGAAAAGTTAAGTAGAGTTGGACACTTAGAAGTTATGTATGATGCAGGAACTTTCACGGGTCAAAAAAGAAAGGAAGTGACTTCAGCAGGAAGGTTCTTGGCATCATTCAAGCCATAGTGTAAGCAGTTCTCACTACAAAAATGACAAAATTACAGAAAGAAATTCAATCGCATTCAGCCAATATTAGTTGAGTGGTTCTTCTGGCCAACTGCTGCGCAGACCAGAGGGACCCCCAGGGCCCCTGTCTTTCTGGAATGAGCAGCCGAGCAAGAAAGACAGATGTTTTAAACATTTACGTGAGAAGAATGTGTCTTATGGGAGAAGTACAAGATGTATAGAAACATAAAATTAGGAGATTTTAACCTAATTTTGCAAGTAAGGAAAATCTTCCTTAAGGAAATGATGATTAAGTTGAGGCTGGCAAGATAAATAGGAGTTAATCAAGGAGAAGGGACTTGGAGGGGCTGAGACTGGGGTGGCATCTACAAAATCCTGGGGAAGCATGACCTTTCTGGAAAAGTGTAAAAGTTCAACACGGCCAGAGGGTAGAGGTCAAGGAGCAGAGTGCCCAGACATGAAAAGAGACAGGCTATAAATGTTAATAAATTAACAGTTTATTAAATGCTTACTCTGTACCGACTACTGTTCAAATCTCTTTACGTGTTAGCTCAATTCTCACGATAGCCCTCTGGGATACGTTTTATTATTCTCACTTTACGTATGAACAGACTGACAAATAGAGAGGCCAGTTTCCCAAGGTTATGTAGCAAGTTAAGTGGCAGAAGAGAGACGCAAACCCAGATAATCAGACTCTAGAGCATATATTTTGTTTTTTTAATAACAACTTTGTTGAGCTATAATTCACATTATCTTACAATTCACCTATTTAAAGTGTGCAATTCATTATTTTGTTATAAAGAGCCTGTGCTTTTAACATATATCACATACATGTAGCTACAAATATACATATACATTTCTATATATGTTTCATATTTGTGTATGGTATATGTATTCGTTATGTATGTCATATATGTGTATATGTTATATGTATACACATTATATAAGTTATGCAAAATATAGATGACTATTACAAATACCTGGATACTTATGGAGGTGTGTGTGTGTATGAATATATTATAAAACCATAATATAGTGTGTACTGTGTATCATATTGAGATATAGATTTAAAAGTAGTGGGGAGACACTGAAGGGCTTCAAACTGGGGAGTGACAAGATCTGATTTGTCATTTACAGGGTGCTGTGAGGACAATCAACCGGTGAGGGGTAGGTTGGACAAATCTGCTAGTCTTGGGACCAAATGCACCCATGAGGTCTATGGTTGGTAGTTTAATCCAAAAAGAAAGTCATGAGCCTGCTCTACAGGGCTTACAGTGCTCACGGACAGTTCCCATTGCTCTTTTTCACTCTCAGCCCAAAGGAAACAGGCTGTGCATATGACAAAGGACAGGATTATGCCGGTTGGAAAGAGCACAGGCACGGCTGATGATGTCTGGACACAGTGCATTTCTTCCCGCTAAATTGCTTGGTGGGAGCCGATCAGAGGTCAGAGCACATTTAAAGTTGTTGTATCGTGGGCTTGTGGAAGAGACTGCATTTAACCAAACAAAGGAGAGAGCTGATATGCAATTAGTATGCAGGGTGCCTATGAGCTATGGATAAAGGTAATGTGCTTTTCTCCTTTGGCTGTTAAATGCGTCTCAGCTGCCAAAGAAAATGACTTTCCCTCTCGACTTCCTATCTGTCTAGCTGATTGGCTATTGGGGAGTTTTCAGGCTCCAGTGCTTCAACCCTATGTTTAATGAGGGCATCCTTGCATGAACAAGTTCCTCTGGCCTAACTCTTTCTCCCAGGACTCTGAAAATATGTCTCTCCTTAGCATATTCGGATCAAAGATTTCTAGTGAACCAATGGAAGGTGCCAGGGCATTGGATTTTTAAGGCATGGTCTCTACCCACCTTTGGGAACTTATGCTGGAGGATGAGATGTGAGAAATGCACCAGAGAAATGTACCCTAAAAGTGCCCAGAGCATTGGGGGCACAGAAATTCCAAAGAAAGGCCTTCACTGAGAAGTGGAGATTTGAGTTAGCCCTTGAAGGATTTCATTGGGTGAAGTTAGGAAAGGCAGGAGAAGCGCTTCCTGCTGGAAGAAGATAACATAGAAGACCACTGTTACTCTTGTGGTCCAGCCTGGTAACTGAACACGAGTTCAAAACCTTCGTCCTTTTTTTTTTCCTTAGATTCCATATATATGTGTTAGCATACGGTATTTGTTTTTCTCTTTCTGACTTATTTCACTCTGTATGCAGACTCTAGGTCCATTCACCTCACTACAAATAACTCAGTTTCGTTTCTTTTTATGGCTGAGTAATATTCCATTGTATATATGTGCCACATCTTTATCCATTCATCTGTTGATGGACACTTAGGTTGCTTCCATGACCACCTAGTTGGGTGGGATAGGGAGGGTGGGAGGGAGGGAGGCGTGAGAGGGAAGAGATATGGGAACATACGTATATGTATAACTGATTCACTTTGTTATAAAGCAGAAACTAACACACCATTGTAAAGCAATTATACTCCAATAAAGATGTTAAAAAAAATAAAAAATAAATAAAACCTTCGTCCTGTCACCTGAACAATGGAGGGATAAAAAATGAACTGTGTGGGCTTCCCTGGTGGCACAGTGGTTGAGAGTCCGCCTGCCGATGCAGGGGACACGGGTTCGTGCCCCAGTCCGGGAACATCCCACATGCCGCGGAGCGGCTGGGCCCGTGAGCCATGGCCGCTGAGCCTGCGCGTCCGGAGCCTGTGCTCCGCAATGGGAGAGGCCACAACAGTGAGAGGCCCACGTACCGCCAAAAAAACAAAAAAAAAAAAAAAAAAAAAAAGAACTGTGGGAGAGCAGCTGAACTGACTGGTGTTTAAGACAATTCCTTTCCTCGTTCTGTCTCCATCTTTGTCCTGCTCTCCCTTCCTTCTTTCCTTCCGTGATTCTCAGACAGAACAATTATATAAGTGAGTCTGGGGGAATGTCTGTGCTACCACAAATCACAGGTGGGCTAATGCACAAGGGCTCATGAACTCCTAGAAAACTGAATGTATAGTCACCCTCTGCATAGTAGTACTGAGTTAGATCTGAATATTTGCTGGTATCTTATTTGATTGTCCGAACCATCCTTAAAGGTACTTAGGATGGAGAGGAAAAAAAAAAAAGAAAGGAAAGGAAATTTCTAAATCTCCATCTTAGAGATTAAGAAGAGATTGAAGCCTATGGAGGGAAAACAGCTTGCCTAAAGTTTCTCAGCTAGTGTGTGCTTCTGCCCTGAGGTCAGACCTTGACTCAGGTGAGATACAAGTCACCCACACCTCACAATAACAGTGGTTAGACCCTGCTGTGAGTATGACCCTCCCCCAAGCACCTCTGCGGATGATGCAGAAAGTTCTGAGAGAGGGACTGTGATCTCTGAACACTTGCCTGGTACTCATGTTGGATGGTCATCCGAAAGCAAGCGTTCTTCTCCTTTTTTCTGCCATGGAGGCTTTTGTCGGGCTGCTGAAGATCTCTTCTCAGAACTGTATTTTTAACCCATTATACAAGATGCCCAAGATTACCAAACAAAGCCAATATTAGATAGGTATCAACATCTAAAAAACAATTGTTGCACGTATTATGTGCAATCTCTGTGTTAAGTTGGGGATTCAGATGGAATATAACAAGTATAAGACATGACTCCAAACTCTGAGGTGTGTCTATATCATTTCATGTTTAATATCATGGAACAGATGAAAGGGCCTCCTTTTTCACATGGAGCTAGCTCTGTGGTTAAATTCTGAGGATGGGGTTAGCCTGGAGCTGTTAGGATGAGGATGTTACAGTGCAATGGGACCAGATAACGGTTCTCAACAGGGATGATTCTGCCCCCCAGTGGAAATGTATACAAATGTCTACAGATACCTTTGATTGTCACAACTAGAAGTGAAGGGGGTGGGGGCCCCGCTACTGGCACATAATGGCTAGAGGACAGGGGTGCTGCTCACCATCCTACAATGCACAAGACAGCTCCCACAACAAAGCATTACCTGGCCCAGATGTTAATAATACCAAGTTTGAGAAGCCATGGACCAGAGGGAAGGTGTACAGAACACTGAGTGAAGTCCCTCTATAAATAAACTCGAGTGTCTCTGGTTCTCTGCCCTTCATCCCCTCGGAAGGTTGTATGTCCTTCTTTCTGATTTCTCAAGGTTGTCGATTCCGTTCTTTCCCCCTCTGTAGTGCCTGACGTCAGGCCACACACACAGCAGGTACACAGTGAATGTCAGTCACTGGTTAAGGGTGACCCTGCTGTCTCTCCAGCCTGGGGCTTGACCCTAAAGTAGTGGCAGAAGCAAAGAATTCAAGGTGACAGCTCTGCAGGAGATGGCTGTTTGGAGTAGGGAAAACAGAAGTGACATGAGTAGAGGTTTGAATCTCTGCCTCCCATTTGGAGCAGCGTGATGCCCTCCTTTTGTCCATGAAGTAAGGAATGTAGCAGCCTGGGCAAGACATTTCTCATGGGAAGTTCCATTACTTCTCGATACAGCATATATTATACCTGTTATATAGGATGGATAGCCATTCCCTTATTTATATAATCTTATGGTTGAGATAGACCTAAAAAGGCATTCATGACTTTACTGACATCTGTTAAGGACCTCATATGCATTTAGCTCCGCTTTATATCTTTTACATTTATGAAATCACTTGTTTGTGATGCTTCCCCCCAAGTCCCTTTCCATTGAGAACAAGTATTGTTTCCTCAGTACAAAAATCTTCTCTTATCGGAGCAAAAGATAGGCTGCACCTGTCATCCCAGGCATTTAAAATGGCAAATGCTAAGTTGTATATTAGATGCATGCCTTGAAGACTACTACAGTAGCACTCATAACAGCTCATAGTTGGATCTGTTTCTTTATAATTCTGAGATGTGCTGAAATTGATAGCATTTTCTTTTCTTCCTTTAGGGCTGATTTGGCCCAATCTTGAAGTTATGATCAATCGCCTGGTGGGAGGGTGGTTTCTGTGGGGTCCCTGGGTCTCTGAAAGTTCTTTGCTCTAATGGATTAGGGGGGATGCCAGTGTCATCCGTTTAGTGAGCCTCCTCCTTGAGCTGTTTCCATTTGTCATGAAAATCTGGAAGGAGTTTTTGCATTGCCTGAGTAAGAAGATTCAGAAAAATGAGACTGGGCTTATTGATTTATTAGTGTCCAGTGTCCCTAAAATTGGACCTTGGGTTGGGACTTTTTGAGAGCTATAAAAATGTATAGAGCGAGTATAGCAGACCTAGATGGCAGTCTTGCCGTTCGTCTTATATGTTTAGCTTACTTATCTGACTTTAATGGGACCTACTTATATAAGGGGCAGTTTTTAAAGACTAAAAGTGGGACTTCCCTGGTGGCACAGTGATTGGGAATCCGCCTGCCAATGCAGGGGACACGGGTTCCATCCTTGGTCCAGGAAGATCCTGCACCAATATTCAAACACATTAACCAGAACTATGCTACAACATATAATAGAAAAAGAAAAAAAAAAACCTGAACAATGAGTTAAAAGACCCAACTTGTCGTATCCACACTACTATAAATTAAAGCTGTATTTCTGCTTGGTAAAGTATAGAAGCAAAATGTGCAATATGGAAAGACTATATCCCTTCACCTACAAAGATGAAGTGTCAAGAGCCCAGAGTGGCTTGGCTCAGTTATCAAAATGTAGGGTTTGAAATTCCTTGTACCTTAAAGATCTGAAGGGTATCTCTTGGGAATGTCTTTAGTCAACTTCAGTAGCCCATTGACAACTTCTCATTTAGAGCATATATTTATTAATGGACAGAAGTTCCAATATCCATCTTCCATTACTGATCAGTACTGGGACTAGGGTTCATTTGTAAAATAAGAGATAG